>NC_016484.1:476958-589237 GCF_000227115.2 Naumovozyma dairenensis CBS 421
GATATCTAGACTTTACCTATAGAATATTAATAGTACCTTTATCTTGCATATTGTTCGAGCAATACTTGTACGCTTCATAGGGGAAACTAATCAAAAGCGGTCGAGAAAACCATACAATTAAACCGACTTCTTCAATAACTCTTGTACACATGGTCAGGTGAAGCCGTAGATGTGGCTCTGCCTAAAATTTTCTTAATAATAATAACATAATACTTACATGGCATGCAACAATTCATCAAAATAGATTCAATTATTATCCACAGACAATATATGGTCCATAACTTAGGTCAAAACAAGCGTCTTTGTGATACTTGGTGTGATGCCAATCCTTCGTTATCAGAATCAGGTATCTTACTTATAATTATCATTTGGCCAAATTATTTCAACAGGGAAACACTGTTCTAGGGGAATTAAGACACGTGAACTAGTAAGTATGTTCTTATATTTTTCTACCCTTATTTGTAGCCATATTAAGGAGGATAGAAAGTACTGACCTCGTTGTAAGAGCACAAAGAATAAAATGGATGTATTACCCCTTACCTCCAAAGCAAAAAAAAAACAACTCCAAGTTAAAGTTTCCCCATAGGTACTTAAGGTACATCATGGTTCTTTTCATATAAAGTTAAACTCCACCTTCATAATATTACCTATCCCTCATAGGGGTGCCAAATTAACCATCAAAAATTTTCCAATGGTCTTTGAATTCCAAAGAGAAGCTAGATCACCAAAATTGGGCCTAGTAAGAAAAATAATACTTTCGCTCTAAAAAATGACTCACTTTCACAATTGACTCTGTAGAAATTATAATCAATTATGACACATTTTGTCTTCGCTTTCCTTTTAAATGGAGTAATTCTCCGGACTAAGAAACCACTGTACCAAAAAATATGAGTAATACCGAAGAGCAAACGTTAACGACACCTTAATAAAATATTTGTACATAAAAAGTCAGTGACTGTCAGAGACAGCAAAACCCAATCGCATATAATAAGTTGAACATAAGATAATGAAGAGTAGTCAAAATTCAGTTTCCCCTAATTTTTTTCACAGTTTAAATTTCTCAAAACCAACATTTATTTGAAGATGAAACAGCCAAGAAAAAAACTTTCCAAAGATCATAGAATAAAGTAATTACAAATGTCATTTATAATAACAATAAAACAAAACCAACAGACAACTACTACAAAAGCACCAAAAGGAAAAACCAAATGAAACAGCAACAAACTACAGAATTCAGGAAAATTGAAGATCAACTTGACAAAATATCATCTAAGAATAGACGACATTTAGTAGAATTGGAATTATCCCTAATATCGGCTTTAAAAACTCCAGTAATTGAATTCATCGATATACTTTATGAAGAATTATTATTTTATAAAATTGAACGTTCCAAAGTTAAGAAAAATTTGGAATCAGTGGATAATTTATTAGAGGAATTGAACATTTTGGGAGAAAAATTTGACTACCTCGAGATATTTGAAAAAAGAAAAATATAAGTCTTGATGATATTAAGACATTAAATTTAAAGATTGAGAGAATTTTTCAAAAGGGACGTGGATTCTTTAATTTGTTAGTGCAAGAATATAAAAGCTATGGAATTTTAATTTTGGATAATCAAGAAAATTTCAAAGAAATGTTTTATTTCTTTAATTCCTTTCAATTAGTTAATATGCAAATAATTAAGGATGCCATTAACTTTGGGCAGAAGCGGAAAAATTATTTCCCCTTACATATGATATAAACGTGAAACTGTTCTCGAAGAAATGTGCAAAATGGTTAGTCAATGTGTTGAAAGATTCGCTGGGTTTTATGGAATACATGGTGAACAATATTAGATTGTCGAGGATAACGCCTGCCTGTCAAAGATTCATGTTCGAAATTGACCCAACAACTCTTACTGACAGAAACGATTTTTTTGAAGACTTGCGTTTAAGAAAACAAAGGCTAAACATACGTAATATTCGTTGGAAGACAAACAATTTATAAAACCAAAAACATAGATCACAGACTATATTATATATTCTTCTAAATCAATAATTTTTTTTCTGCTTTTATTGGTCCCTTCTGCTTAAACTATATCATATAATATATCATAATGATAAATAAAGAAAGCAGATTATTCAAATTCATATTCTTTAGAGCAATGGAATGAACTCATTCACAAAAGACTAAAGAAAATAAAATAAAATAATAATAAAAGGGCATGAGAAGACTAAGAGACGTATCAAGCAACCGGTAACCATAACTAGTTCAACCTTAATGAAAAGATTAAACGCTATGGAAGTGCAAGGGCTGCGACACATCTAACTAGGATTCAACGAAATATCCATCAGTCCACAGAATTAAAAATAAAATCAGTCAATAATCAAAAGAAGGAAGCAAAATACAGGAGAATTTGAAAAAGAAAGCAAGTTTCTAATTAAATCTCCATTAAAGAAACTTCCAATTCCCCCTATTCAAACAAATACCTAAACCACAAGGAAATCACTAGGAAAAACATCCAATCTCCTATTAGAAAATACCTACAAGAATTGAAAGACAAAGATAATAATTATAATGGGGATTAAGCAAGCTTAAATCTATTACAGAATTCTGATGAAGGAAAACGAACCATTATAATTATCAATCCATATCATCCCACCCTCGCCAAACCGAAGTTGACGGTATAATCCAAAAATTGGAAACCAAATCTAACTCCCTCATTACTCAAATAAGAACAATGAACACAAAATCCCATCAATAGGAACAGTATACCTGCAAGACTAAGAAAAAAAATTGGAAAGTCCCGTATTTATTTTCCGAATCTTGAAAACAACCAAATAAAATTCTTAAAACCCAAACTGACCCTAACTCAATAAGATGATAAATCGTATCCCCCTAGTCTCTCCTCATTTCCTTCATGACAAGTTCTCCCCCGAAGAAGAGAAGTTACCATGAAGAAATTTGTAATTAATTCCAAAAAATCCGTATTGTAACAAATAATAAAGGTAATGAGCCTCATTGAGGTCATTTCAGTTGTTACACTGAAAAGAACAGATACTACACTTGATCTAAGCCAAAAGGCAAAGAGATTCGTGGGGATTTAAGAAAAAACATTTCAAGAAAAATAGTACACAAAGTAAGAGAGGAGAAAACAAAAAGTGAGTGGCAAAATAAATGTACCACCATCTCTTTCCTTTTATACTTTTTTTTTTTGGCTTCTAGACAAACTTCTTTCTTTTTTTCACTTTCCCCGTTTCGTTTTTTTTTTATTCCTGACGCCGGGTAACAGCCCCCTATTTGAATAATCTTTTATTCTGTGGTGTGCGAATGTACGGATGGCCAAGAAAAGAAAAGAGAAACTCGATTTTTATGGCAGTGAATTCTTTTCCGGTAAAATAAATAATGAACTGTTACATACTGCTAATTCAACATGATGGAAGAATATATTATATTATATTATAAACGATATGACATACACTGTATGTAGCATATTACAGCTTATGAATTTTGTTGTGATTCCTGTAGTTGCAACTGTATCTGCTTCTGCCTGAATTCTTTATATTTTTCATCTTTCTTGGATTCCACACGATTCAAGAAATCTTGCTTGGCTAAATACCCATCTTTATTATAAAGTTGTAACTCGTCATTAATGCCTTCTTTATCAACGTAAGTGGCCCAATCTAGCTTGGACTTCTCTAAAGTTGTCAATTTAGGCTTTATTGCGCCAGATATAATCTGTTCTAGGATCGGTTGTCTCTTTAATGGCCTCCGCAGATTTAAGTTCTCCATTCGGCCATGTCCATCTTTGGAGTCAGCCTCTTTCGAACCTACATTTAGGTTTGGTTCCTTGCCCTCAGTCGTTTTCATTTCATCTTGGAACTGTACAGCATTTAAATATTCTCGCCCTTCTGCACTCGATCTGGAAACATATTTTTTTTCATGGATCAGTTCCCCTGCAAACTTATAACTTCTCTCAATTAAAATATTTTCACTACCATCATCGAAAGAAGAAACGTCTTGTTCATCCCCTTGAGTGCTTGTCGCCAGTACTGAACCATTATTTTTTCCCTGAACAGCATGCCTCTTCGAAAGTCGTTTGTTACTTGTTTGTTTTAATTCTTCCCAAATATCATTGATGGAGCTGGGTACACTTGTGACTTCTAACTGCTCGTATTTCCGCTTCCTATTTAATTCTTCTTCCAACTGTCTTGCTTTCCTTGTTTTGATTAAACCACCAGTCTCACTCTCGATTTTAGAGTAATCATTTTTGCCAGATCGCGTTTTCCCTTCTTTCTGTTCTTCTTCATCATCGTCACTGAGATTAGTTTCAGCATCATCATCATCGTCATCATCATCATCAGCATCACCTAGGGTAACCTTCACTTTATCAGGATCAAAGTCTTCGTCTTCCTCTTCATTGTATTCATCTTCTAAATCATTACTATTATGTACATCTACCGATTCCCCCTCTTTCATCATCTCAGTGCTCGTTCTCTCATCAGCACCATCTCCAACCTCTTCTGGAGATGCATTAACTCTCTGTGACTCATCTATCATAGGGATAACTATATAACAATGTGAATATATATCTCTGCTATTAGAGCTTTGTTTCCAGTATTATGAACTTCTTTCTCGTAACGTGGGTAGAAGAAGCTGATAAGCTTACATTGCATATTTATTTGACATTTTCCACACTACGTAAGCAGGTACATACAAACTGAAAACAATCTTTAACTTCTCGCGGCGGTGCGTCAGTACCACCACTATTGGCTACGTAACAAGTTCTAGAAGGAAATAATTGAATCACTTATAATCACACTCATTGAAGGACAATACCTGACATAAGTACAGTGATCATAATTGATAATGTCCCCTACGAAAATTCCATTAATATATCATCAAAGGTAGAAAGAGAAAGAGCTCGAAGAAGGAAAGAGAACATGGAACAATCAAGGCATATCTCACCTGAAAATAGAAAGTCATCGTCAAACGTCAATGAATTGGAAGAAGTTGAAATGAGAATGTTATGTCTTGATTCTCAAATCGGATTGATCGTTGGATATAGAGGTGAAATTATTCATACAATTAAAAGAGACAGTTCTACACAAATTACCATATCTACTAGAAAAATGCACGTTAATGAAAGAGTAATTTCAATTAAAGGGATCACTGAAAATATAGCTAAAGCTTTTGGTTTGATTGCTAAAAGTATTATAAATAATAATACTAAGAATAAAAAATTAGGTGATTCTACCATCACAGATGTTCATCTCTTAGTACCTTATTTTGTTATGGCAAGGATTAGTGGGGAAGGTAGGTATACCATGGATGAAATCATTGAATTAAGCGCTGCTGACTTGAGGCAAACTAAAGAACCTTTGCCTGATTCCACAGATATGTTATTCACTGTTAGTGGTGTTGCAGATTCCATCCATATTGCAACTTTCTATATAGGACAAGAATATTTGCATACTTTCAATTCTATGAAACGGGAAGAAGCTGAAGAAGTTCCATACGAACCTATAGAAGGTAGACGTATATTAGGCCCTGATACCTCTTTACTATATGGGGAATATTGTAAAGATACAAGAAATACATTACCTTTGCAACCTGTTACAGAAATATCAATACCAAGGGATGATTTCTTAATAGCCGATTATCAAGTCGATGATGTTTATACAGCAAGTCCAATGGAAGATGAGGGAACAAATAGAAAAAGGCGTCGCATTGAGGCACAATCAAGAGAGCTTATTACGCGATCCAGATACGATTCATTTTCAAGTAGGAAAGGAGAAAAAGACGATCCACTTGCTTCTGAATACCCAGCAATCCCTAATGTTCGTATAACAAAATCTGTCAGATTAAACTCTTCCTCTACTTCTTTATCAGAAGAAAATGAATTGTTGGTCCATGTACGTAAAACAGCTTATATTAAAGAAGAATACGTAGGATGTATAATAGGGAAAGGTGGCCAAAATATCAAGACATTGAGGAATGCAACCTTATGTGATATTGAGGTTTCTGACCCAATTGAAGGAAGAGAGATAAGAAGAGTAATTGTTAAAGGTTGTCCATTGGCTGTGGAAGCAGCTTTACTTCTAATAGGGAACAGCATTGAATCATGGAAAATATTGTCGTCTTCCCGCTCTAATTCCAAACATACTTCTCCAGCATTACCGATGTCCCCTCCTTCATTTCAGTAGCATTTCTCTCTTATTCAGAATATTATTTAATGATAACGACGTTAATACTAACTTTAGATAAAAACAAAATATGAATTTGTAACATTTTAAAAAAGAAACTCTTATGTAAAACCAACGAACTAATCGCTTTCCTTTAAAGACTACTGTTCCTAATTTACATATTCGATATCTCTTTCCCTTCTTTATCATTATGTGGCCTGTACAAATTTCCACGACGTTATAAACGAACCCTTACTTGGGAGAGATCGGTCGCCGTACGTAGAATTCACAGTTTTAACGTAAGGTAGTGTTCGAGAAATATAGACTAGAGATTACTTAATTGATTTAGTTAAAAGGAAGGAAAAAGGAAAAGATGGGAATGGTTGATTCCTTACCACTCGAGATTTGGTCTCAAATAGTATCTGACATATCGTTAAAGGATTTATTTAAATTGAGAAGAGTAAATAAAATTTTAAATGAAAAACTCTCTTCAAATACTATTTGGAAGGCCAAATCTTACGAATATTGGTTAAGACATCAAAATAATGATGTAATAACCGAATATAAAAGATGTAAAATGTTACCGAAAGTACCTACCAAGGGACAAGAATCAATTCCAGAAAATAAAAGGATTTGGTTTGATTATTTTCAAAAAAGGTTTCAGATGGATTTAAAGTTTATTAGGGAATTGAATAACTTCGTCGATCAAGAGTTCGAAAAAGATATAATGGAGGATAGGCAAAAGGTTTACTGGAATGCGTATTTTGATCTGATTAGATCGTACCCTCGTGCTTTCTTGATCCCCTTGTTACATCGGCTTATTTTAAAATCTCCTGTTTCGTTTACGGGATATGATAAAGATGCTGACTCTGAGAAATTAAGATACGATGCCAAGTATCATGCAATTAAAATCTTAAGAAGTCTGCGACATAGTCAATGCTATAATGCATTGGTTGGTGTCGATGATAATTTGGAACCTCGTAAGTTTCTCACCTTGAGAGATGACGAATTGATGGAATCATTTCTTTTAAAGTGGAATGCTATGGATAATTCATTCGATACTTTAGTTAAATTCAGACCTAAATTTTACAATGACATCAACAATCAAATTAAACAAAAATTTAATGGATATCTAAAAGATTTTAAAAAGTTAGATACATTCAAGAAGATTGAAATCATAACGCAAGTAGTTATTGATAATCTTCATTGGGATAAAGAAGCACATATTAATAACCAAGGACGATTTGATGAGGCAGAAACAAAAGTAGAATCATTCATGCTGTTAAGAGTGTATGCGAAAGAAATTGAACCTTCCGCTTCGCTTTTCTTTAGTATTGTTCAAAAAATTGCCAGATTGTTTGATATTCAAGCAAAAATGACATTAACAGCGTTGCTTTGTCTAGATGAAAAAGATCCTGATAATTACTACTATGTATTTTTCAACCTGGAGGATATATATAAAGGAAGTTGCACAATCAGAGATAAACGTTGGCTAAGTAGAAGCTTAGGTGCTTCAGAGAGGGAGCTATTTACTCGTAGTCTGTTACCGTTAAGGTTACCACAATTTTTAACTGCATATTATGAAATTTGTGGAGGTGATAAAGATTCTATATACTTAGATAGACTCCATGATAACACGAGGAAGACCAAGGAACAACGTCTTGCGAGAATTAAGAAATTATTTCCTTATAGTCGTGAATATTTCTCGCCTCATATTCTAAAGTATTTCCTTACATTTGGAGAATGTCTAGTAGCCAAAAGAATGACTTCGATGAGTAGATCCACTCAAGAAAAATGGAATCAATTTATTGAACAAACACAAGTGCACTTTCCGGCGAATTTTTATTTCATTGAACCAGAAAGGAGGCATACACCAGGTCCATACGGGGCATGGCTAGGTATAAGAAACCATATGTACTTGAATTTCCTTGAAGATATAGGTAAATTTGTAATTTTGAAACCACATGGTGAAAGTCATGAGCGAATATTTTGTATTATGGGTATGAAAAGGGGTCAAGGGAGCCCAATGTGTACGTTAGTGGATGAATTTGGAGAAGTTTATGCAGATTCGAGAGATGCGATCAAGATTTACAATGGTGACTCTAAAACAATTGAAGAGTTTTTAAATGTTGATCCATATACTGATTTGGGGTTACTTTTCCAAAATTATAATCCCGAATTGAAAAAAATGGAACTTAATGCAAGAATTAGGAATTATTGCGCGGTTCATCAACCTCACAATCCCTTTATTCCAAAGGAAGCATGGGAAGCCATGGGATTTACCTATGAGCATACAATGTCCTCATGAACATACTTCTTATTTAGTAATGAAATATAGACATGTTAAGTACAAAAAAATAACTAAAATAAAAAGTAAACTGCTTGTATACTTAATTATTTTCATTTGTAATGGATGGACAATTCATAAAAGAGAGAAATATGCCTAAAGTTATTGTTCATTAAATCTTTTTCACTTCCGCAAGTACAAAAGTGGACGGCGGCGGCTAACTTGCGAAATCGGAAAAAAAAATCTGCGATGAGCTTTACATATGTGAAAGATATGGAAACTAGAAAAGGCTATAATGAAAAATTTTACTCTGTAGACTATAAGAAGAGAGATTTGTGACAGACAAACACATCAAAGAGGACACTGTAAAATTAAGATAAACCATCATGAGATTATTGGTGAGCTGTGTAGATAGTGGTTCAATAAAGGAAATTGTTTGTAACCAAGGTACAGACACATCAATTCAAACCTCTATACAACCTTTCCATATATCGACTAATTTGTCTCAAGGTTCATCTAATGCAATCGACCAAATTGCTCAGGTAACTACTAAAACTCTACTACTTGCAAGATGCAATGGGGCTATTGAATTAGTTCAAACCGTGGGGAAAACAATGAACTTAGAAAATGATATCTCTTTTGAAACAAACGATTACGAAATACTAGATAAAATTGAGGGACTTACTGATGATTCCAAATTGGCACCATTGTATGAAAAATCTAAAAAAAGAACTAAACTGAGAGATGGTACCATTTCTCTTTCTTTGGTCAAAAAGTATAAAAAAATTGTCACATATATCTCAGCTACCAAGTCTGGTATGGTTCATATTATAGATATTGAAAATAATAGAAAGTTAGTGCTGAAAAATACGTTCCAATTGAAAGCACCTTTGGACTTTCTCCAATTGTACGATTTCTATGAAGTCGAGAAACCTCAAGAGAAATACGTATTTGCATATGGTGGTGAGGAGAACTTGATTAAATTAGTTGAGATAAATTCTAATTTTACTGAAATTAAACAAATATGGGAAGCCAAGAATGTTAAAAATGATACATTGGATTTGAGGGTACCAGTATGGCCAATCGGGGTGAAGTTCTTGAGACCTTTTGAAAAGGAAGGCTCTGATTTTAAGAATCAACTTAACTATCAATTCTTGGCCGTCACTCATTGGTCACATTTAGGGAAATATAGAACAGTTCATGGACGTAAACCAATGGAATATATTGACCTATTACCAGATCGTGAACCATTGACATCTTTTATATTATCTGGTAATGATTTGTCACGTCTTGGAAATTTGCAAAGTAGCGATTTTGCTGATGCTAAGTTCTTCATCAGCGATACCAAGAAAAATGTTTTCCAATTCAATTCTACTGGTCGTCTATTAAAGAAATTCGGGAAGGGGGAAATAACAGGTGCATCTTCATATATAAACGTTTATGGTAATAAGTACTTACTACAAGGTGGCCTTGACAGATATGTTCGTGTATTCGATCTACAACATGGAAACTCATTGAGCAAAGTCTATCTTGGCGGTAAAATAAATTTCATCACGGTATTAGATACGGATGAAGTAGTAGTTCCAGTAAAAGAGGATGCAAAATCAAAGAAGGCTAAGAAAAGGAAAATGCTTGAAGAGGAAACAGAGCAAGACGCTGATAAATTATGGGATCAATTGGATACCTCCAGTAAAAAAAGCAAGGTTTAGACCTGCAGCTACATACTTTGTATAATATTATGACTTATTAATATCACTTATCTTTCCTTTTAGATTCTCATTTTGATAATCTAAGATTTCTCCAAGTTCTTCGTAATTATTTGATCCTATCTTAATCATAAATAGGGGTAAATTCAGGTTATACGACAAGCAAATGTGTAGATACTAAATTATATATATGCTTCTCTCATCAATCAATGACTTGGGTCAGTAAATCGTCAATGACACCGACTGCCAATTAACAATTATCTGGCGCGACTTGACGTTATTGTTATTTATAAATTTGTGCGGAACAATGTCATATATAACATCAATTACAAGACTAAAGAGGTGTACAACGAGAAGAAAGGTACAGTATACAATCGAGATAAACTAAGAAATCTAACGGAAAAACAAAACGCCAATTGTATTGAGAAAAAGAACAGCTGATGGCAACAAGCAGATTTTATGACATACCAGGAACACATCGACTCAGTGACCCGTCAAATGAAAACTCATCGCTGATATCATCAAGCCGCCCAAATAAGTCGTATTATAACTACCAAGCAACTCCTAAAGGCCAGAAGAAATCGTCCAAGTACGATCCAGAAAACCCACATAAACATAAATTAGGAACCTATGATGGTGTCTTTATCCCAACATCCTTAAATGTCCTTTCAATTCTTATGTTTTTAAGATTCGGTTTCATACTGGGTCAATTAGGGTTATTGTGCACATTGGGTCTCTTACTTCTAAGTTACTTCATAAATCTATTGACCACTTTAAGTATCTCTGCCATTTCTACGAATGGTACTGTGCGTGGTGGAGGTGCTTATTATATGATATCAAGGTGTTTGGGTCCAGAATTTGGTGGATCCATAGGCGTTGTATTCTTTTTAGGGCAGGTCCTTAACAGTGGTATGAATGCACTTGGTCTTGTGGAACCACTATTATATAATTTGGGAAAACCCTCAGCAGATTCCATATCATCAGCAGCATTATTTGCGTTACTGCCGAGAGGATATTGGTATGAATTAACTTATGCTAGTGTAATTCTATGCACGTGTCTTATCATCGCATTGGTCGGATCTCAAACGGTATCAAGAGCAGGAAATATTTTATTTTTCGTCCTAGTATCATCAATTGTCTCTATCCCATTATCAGTGCTCTTCCAAAAGCCTTTTGAAAACGGTAAAATTATATATTCAGGCATATCATGGGAAACTTTCCAAAATAACCTTTTTCCTCATTTTACAAAAGGTGCTGCTGGTTCCATATTAAAGAAGAAGGAAACCTTTAATAATCTATTTGGTGTGTTCTTCCCTGCAACAGCAGGTATATTTGCTGGTGCTGGTATGTCAAGTGAACTACGTAAACCGTCAAAATCTATCCCCAAAGGTACTTTATGGGGGCTTCTTTTCACTTTTTCGTGCTATACAGTTGTTGTTATATCCATGAGTTGTACTATCCCAAGAAAAACTTTATATAATGATGTTCAAGTTATTCAATCTGTAAGCGCTGTCCAATGGATTATTTTCCTCGGTGAAATGGCGACATCTTTATTTTCTATTATTGTTGGTATGTTAGGTGCAGCATATGTCTTAGAAGCAATTTCTAAGGATTGCATATTTCCAGGATTATCGGTATTTAACAGAAATCCAATATACACATTAATCTTTACTTGGCTATTGACACAAATCTGTCTATTCTCAGATGTCAATAAGATTGCTACCTTCATTACTTTAACCTTTTTAATGACTTTTATTGTCATGAATATGGCATGCTTTCTACTAGAGATTTCTGCAGCACCAAATTTCAGACCGTCTTTCAATTACTTTAATAGATATACTGCGTTTGTTGGTGCAATATCCTCCATCCTGGCAATGATTATTGTGGACGGAGTCACAGCATCGGCCCTCATGTTGGGAATGGTTATACTATTCCTATTAATACATTATGTTTCTCCACCGAAGCCATGGGGTGACGTCTCACAAAGTTTAATTTATCACCAAGTAAGAAAATACCTTTTAAGATTACGCCAAGATAATATTAAATATTGGAGACCGCAAATACTATTATTCGTAGATAATCCTAGAACGAGTTGGAATTTGATACGATTTTGTAATCATCTAAAAAAAGGTGGATTGTATATCTTAGGTCATGTGACAGTCACAGACAAATTTCAAGACCAAATAAATGAAATGAAAATCCAACAACGAGCTTGGGTGAAAATTAGAGATATGTTGGGAATTAAAGCATTCGTTCAAATTGGAATGGGTCCAACGTTACCATGGGGTGTAAGAAATGTGTTTATTGGGGCAGGTTTGGGTGGGATGAAACCTAACATTACCGTACTGGGATTTTTCGACTTGAAATCTTATCATCGTAGGCAGGCTAGCGATGGTGGAACCACTGACACTACTAATCACAATAATTTCACAACCAATAATGCTAATAATGCTGAAATACTTCACGCAACTAGAAATACACAGACAAACGATATAAATATTGAGATACCATCACTACCCCCACTCCTTCCAACGGACGAATGTAAGAACGAAGAGAAGATTAAAGTTCAACAATGGGTAGAAATAATAGAAGATCTTTCCATATTACAGTCGAACATAGCTATAGCACATGGGTTCGGAGACTTAATTCTACCAACTAAAGATTCACATTGTTCTAAGAAAAGGATTATTGATTTGTATCCGATACAGATGTGTGGTGTCATTAATACATCAGAACATCCATCAATGGCAAGCTCAAATTTTGATACCTATACTTTGATTTTACAACTGGGTGCAATACTAGTTACTGTTCCCGAATGGAAGGACACTCATACTTTACGTGTTATATTATTTGTAGAAAAGGAACTAGATAGAGGACCAGAAATTGACAGAATGACTAAATTACTAGGCGTTTTAAGAATAGAAGCTGAAGTCCTAGTGGTATCATTGGATCAGTTTAGAGTATACAACACTATTGTAAAAGGTGATACTATCACATTTGATTATGTTAATTCTGTTCTTGGGGACAATGCTTGGTGGATGGACTTAACTGAGGCAAGGGCCACGTCAAGACCAAAACGTAGGTTTTCCTTGCAGAACGACCTGCAGTTTTCAAAGGATGTGTCGAAAAAAGAGAAATATAAAGTATCAAAGTTGCAAAGATTAGGGGTTGTAATGTCCATGACTTCAAGTATGCCTGCAGGTAATATTCTAACGCCCTCAATTAGTGATGAATCTGATGTTGAAACAGATATTTCTTTCGAAAGGGATAGAAGCGATTTTTTAAAGGGTTCCCCCGATGAAGCAAATACTAAATCCACTCTTACAGAAGATAAACCAAAATCTAAAGTGAAAACGGTTGGGAACAAACCTGTCTTCTCTAGTGACACTTTACCGAAAACAAAAGTGCTTGAAGAAGGTAATGGAGATAAGCCTACCTTAGTACCTATTTCCGAAGATTCGATGAATAGTACGGTGAATGATTCTAAGTCAAGAAGACCAATTCTCCCTGATCTATCACCATGTTGTTCAAGAGAGAGTTTACTGACAGCAATGGCAAATTTATCATTTAATGACTTACCCAGTAGACCGCAACATTTGATTTTAAATGACATGATGACGCAGTTATCTGGTGGCTCTGATCTTATATTTTCAACTCTACCGATTCCGGCCTTAGGGACACATACAGATCCAGAAGCAAGCCTTCAATACATTGAAGACTTGGATTTATGGTTAGAAGGATTGCCCCCTACAATGTTAATAAACTCGCAGACAATGACTGTGACAACTGCATTATAATTCACTTTTTATATGATGTATATTTCTATTTTTTACATGCTCGATATTTTGTTAACTTTCATAAATTCTTTTTATGTACGCATATTAAAAGTTTGGGTCTACTTAAAGTTCAGGTTCTACATAGTCCTTGACCTTACGGAATGCAAACATAGTATAGAAATACGAGGCTGCTTCTTTTTCATCACCTTCTACACCAAACCTTCCATCTGATCTTTGGAGGCCTTCTCTCATCTTCGGCGAGAATTTATCTATCCAGTTTGGGATTTCTTGAACGAAAAATTTATTGAAAGGCATTTGTAACTCCAATTCCATACCATATTCATCCGCCAAACTTCTTAAAGTTTCAAATGGGACTACATACTCAGGGACATTATCAATTGCATCTTCTAGCCAGTATGTATACATTTGGCCATAGGGTGATGGAAATTCATTATCATTCTTTTGGTACTCATTATTTTCAAAGGTAACTTTATATATCGAGTTGCCCCATGATGGCTTCTCGACATCTTTGCTAATTTTATTCAGCTTGTAACGAATGAATTCGGAATCAGGAATAGTACCGAAAAAGTAACCACCAACTTTTAAAGACTTGGAGATATTTATCAGAGTTCTTCTCGCCTTCTCTTCTGTTTCAAATGCATAATGAAGACAAAATTGCGTGGATACAACATCACAAGGAAATCTACATTCGGGAAACGGTTCAACAGCTGGGCCTAGGGATTCACCGAAGCAATCACCGGTAATTAAAATGACTTGAAATGCTAGATTCCTCATTGCCCTGTATCTTCTATGGGCTTCTTGAATGGATGCATTGGAGATATCTATCCCAATAAATTGAGATATTCCTGCATTCCCGTACTTCCTCAAATCACCACCTTTACCACAACCTAATTCAACAACAACATCACCACGTTTTGTGTACTTGTCAATGAGCATATACTTTATAGCATTATTGAAATTACGTAACTTGATAATTGGAGAAAGGTATCTTTTTGACTTGTTCGCGATAACAGTTCTTTCGTTATAATGTTCTCTCACAATTTGATCAACATTTATAGTTCTATTCGCAGTCATTTCAATATCATGTTGCTTGAGTTGTTCCTCTCGTAACTTCTGAACCCTTAATTTTTTATTTCTCTCTTCTTGATCGAACCGTTGATGCTTTCTTTTTTGAATACCATGTGTTGATTTTTCAGAGGGGTCATCTGTCGAACTATTCGTTTCATCTAATCTTGCACTACCATTTCCATCTGTTGGTTTTGTTGGTTCTGGTTGATCAGCTTTATCGTCGAAATGGCCATATTGCTTATCGTAGTCCTCTTGGGACATCCAAATAGGTTTCTCAGGTTTCGATGCCATATTCACTGATGCGATAAATTCTGTAAAGTGTTTGCTTCAATTGAGGGGCGGTCTACCTCCCTTATGTTGGGGTCTATTTCAGCTCTTTTTCTATTCCTACTTGTCCTGGTGATAATATCCATAAGAGTGAAAAATGTTTAAAAAATATCTATATAGTTGAAAAATTCTTGATTAAAGATAAATATCATTCTCGACACATCTAAAAGTCCATCGCAAACAAAAGAACAATCAAGAACAGTGATTAGAAAATAGAAAGATAACCAGGAAAATGGATTCTGTAAGTTTAAAAGATTCAACTTCAACTCCTTCCAACACGAAGGATGCAGTAGACAAACAACGGCTTTTACAAGAAAGACGAGCTAAATTAGCCAAATGGAAACAAAAGAAAATCGAACAAGATTTACAAAAGAAATCAAATAATGTTACTAACAATGATGCAAATATTAGAATTAGATCTGAACCTGTTAATGTAAGAGATAAAAATGATGAGGCTCTGCCGATAACAGCCGCAAAACGGATTATCGAAGATGTTGATACTATTCCGCCAAAAAAGGAATCTAAAAAACAGAAACAAGTAGAAAGGAAACGTAAAAAGAAGAAGCAGGGCCAAATTCCATTTACATTTTTTGGTGATCCAGTTGTTTACAACTTGACAGGAACCAAAGTGGATGAACAAATTACAACTCCACCTCAAATATTCAGACCAGGGACGAAAGAAATTCCTAGTATTGAGACAAGAAAAAATGAAGATGTCGCAATAGACCCGTTAGAACAATTTATGGACTCATTAAATGCAAATGTTGAACCACGGGTCATCATGAATAATAATGCCGGTGATGTTATGGATGAAGATGATGACCAAACAAAATTATCGGATGAGCAGGCAACCTTAGCGGATGATAAGAACCTCGAAGAGAATGCTAGATATGCCAAAATTACAAAAAGGAAAACAAAGAAATTTGTGTCAGAAATTCAATATAATGCAGCAGAATTGGAACCTTTCCAAAAGCAATTCTACGTCGAACCTGAAGAAATCAAGCAGATGTCATCCGCCGAAGTTGAGGAATTAAGGTTAAATTTAGACAATATAAAAGTAAAAGGTCATGACTGCCCTAAGCCTATTACAAAGTGGTCTCAATTAGGCCTGAATACCGACGTAATGGATTTAATCACGAAAGACTTTGGGTTTCGTTCCTTAACTCCAATACAATCTCAAGCGATCCCTGCAATCATGGATGGGCATGACGTTATTGGTATTTCAAAAACAGGGTCAGGAAAAACAATATCATATCTGCTGCCGTTAATAAGACATATAAAAGCGCAAAATCCACTGATGAAAAATGAAACAGGCCCTCTGGGATTGATTCTTGCTCCTACCAGAGAACTAGCCTTACAAATACATCAAGAAATTATAAAATTTATTTCGACTGATACAGCTATTACAAGTATATGTTGTACGGGTGGTTCAGAGTTGAAGCAACAAATAAATAGTCTTAAGAAAGGTGTACATATCGTAGTTGCAACACCAGGGAGACTTATCGACTTATTAACTTTAAATAATGGTCGTTTGATGAGTATAAAGAGAGTAACTTTCGTCATTATGGATGAAGCTGATAGATTATTTGATCTAGGATTCGAACCTCAAATCACACAAATTATGAAAACGATCAGGCCTGATAAACAATGTGTGCTTTTCAGTGCTACGTTCCCGAATAAACTACGTAATTTTGCTATGAGGATTTTAAGAGACCCATTAAGTATAACAATAAATTCACAAAGTTTAGTTAATGAAAGAGTTCAGCAAAGATTCCATATCTGTGCTAATGATGAAGAAAAGTTTGATGAACTGTTAGCAATGATCGAAGAGAATTCATCGGAGCCTATAGAAACCACAGATCTGGGAAAAGAAGAAGAAGAAGAACATACACCACAAGATAGGAAAACTATAATATTTGTTGCCAGTCAGCAAATTTGTGATTTCATTGGAACGAAACTTGAAAATGAAGGGTATCAGCCATTTTCTATCCATGCAGGCAAATCATACCAAGAAAGAGTTCAAAATTTAGAGAATTTTAAATCCACGAAAAATAGTATATTAGTGGCTACAGAAGTGCTGTCTCGTGGGCTTAACATAACTGAAGTTTCATTGGTGATAATTTTCAACGCAGTGAAAACATTTGCTCAGTATGTTCATACTACCGGTAGAACAGCTCGTGGTAACCATAGCGGTGTAGCTATATCATTAATATTACCAAATGAACTGAATGCAGCTTATATCATACGAAAGGCGATCCGTGACAATGAGTTAAATAGTCATGCTTCCGATCAGATAACCAAGTTGAATGAAATGGCCAAGGATTTCGAAAAGGGAATGAATTCCGGTAAATTTAGATTATCTAAAGGATTTGGTGGTAAAGGTTTAGACAATTTGGACAGTAAAAGAGAAGAGCAACATATTGAAGAGAAACGTAAATATGATACCACACCAGATCTTGGTACTAAAGGGGATAAGAGAAATAATGTGGATAAGAACTCTACCACTTCTGTATTTGTTGATAAAAGTACCGCGCTTGATTTAACGCAAGTGCCTAAATTGGACTATAAATTTTTACAGGATAAGACGTTAGACGGTTCATTAACTGTTAGCGCTAAGGTAAATGTCAATGATTTACCGCAACTTGTGAGATGGGAAGTGACCAAAAACACGACTTTACTGAAAGTTAAAAATGAGACTGGATGTAGTATTACAAATAAGGGTAGATATTATCCCCCGGGCCAAGATCCTCAGAATGAAAATGAAGAACCCAAGTTATATTTGTTGATTGAAGGGAGAAATGAAAAGGATGTTAGATTAGGTATAGAATTGTTAGAGGAAAAAGTTAAAGATGGTGTTAAGAAAGTTGAATATCAAGCAATTAAGAGTAATAAATATTAGAAATAATCTACTCTCATTTAAAATATTTAAAGTATAATGAAGAAATTATTATTCTATTAGAAAAAAGTTCATATGAATTTGTATATATTTATTATACAGATAATGTAGCGGGGAGAAAAAAATATATGAAAGATTAAGCTTAAGCATTAATGATACATTAAAACAATGAAGAATAATTAAGAGAAATGATAATAATAATATTAATAATAATAATAGAGGGGACAAAAATTTATCATATCGGGCGCAATATGGGGAATATACAATAGTTTTTATTTTAAGCAGTTATTTTTCTTTTCTTTTATTGGGATCTCTTTTTGAAATGGAAAGTATAATATACAAAAAAAATTGTTCGAATTAAGAATCAAGCATTGATGTTCATTTTTAGGAATTATTTCTATACGCATGTTGGTTTCAGGTTTTGTAATTCAGGAATTGGGATATCATTAACAACTAACGATTGAAATTGATTTAAGACTTCTTGTAGAACGGAGTATTTAACAGCAGTTCCTGTGGTTAATCTAGCTAATTGCCTAGAATCACGACAATAAAGAGAGAAACGTTTCACGATCTTCAAATATAAAACCATTCTTGCGTCAATGGTGTTTGAAGATGATGGAGGAGCGGATGAATCTGTTTCCTGTTGTTGCTGTTGCTGTTGCTGTTGTTGTTGTCCTTGATCTGAGGAATCATTTCCGATATCATCGAAAGCACCAGATGCGTTTGCTGCTTGCAAAGCTGGATGTGAATAATATTCCGTATTGGAATTTGCACTATTATTAGTATTGTTTTTGTTGTTGCCATTAGGGTTATTAGTATTATTATTATTATTGTTGATACTGTTTGTTATAGCAACGTTAAGTAAATAACCAGAGTTATTTGTGTTTGGTTCACTAGCTGGAGTTCTCAATGGAGTATTTTGACCAGTAGTTGGAATTGGTGTATTGTAACCTGTACTGGTTGTAGTTGATGATAAAGAAATGGTTGGTAAATTATTACCATTATCATTAGCATGATCTCTTTTGAATTGTGTCCATGTCACGGTTGCGTCTCTTAAGGCAGCCCAATCAGCATTAGCGATGAATCTTTGACCAATTTCATCAGATTTTTTAATTAAATCTATCCATCTTTGTAAAATTTCCAAATTATTTGCATCATCAATGGATCCCATTGATTTCAATAGGATTCTAAAGGCAACGATTGTTTTTGGAATATGATAATGTTCGTAACTTTTATCAATATATTCTAAAATGTTACGATCATGCCAAATGGTACATTTTGCCAAGATAATGTTAAAGAATGGTTCATCAATATTTTTAATATTATTATAAGTTTGAATTAAATTTTGTAAAGTCTTAAAACCTTCCAATTTATCATTTGAATAATTTTCGAAAAATATATCAAAGAAAGTATCATTTAATGATGATGAGATACCATGATTAACGTTTCTACCGTAATGTAAAGAAGATTTATACCAAATTTGATAAATGTGGTTAAAATTATGAGTTTGATTCCAAATATTTCTTAAAAAGGATTTCACATATGAAACTTGTAAATCAATCTTATATGGCATTTCATCATTTAAAGCCTTATCGAAGAAAGTTTGAGCTACGTTTAAATCTTTACATTCACCAATGAATGAAAGATGAGTTTCGATCAAATAGCCATATTTCATTTCAGTAGATTCTTCACATAATTTTTGGAAAAGTTTCAAAGCCATTTCATTCTCGTTAGCGGATAATGATGCTCTAATCATACCTACTGATAAATTTGGATGGAAATAATTAATCATGGATGATGATTTTTCGTATAATGATTGTATTTCCGGATATGAGACACCATTATCATATAATATTGGTAAAATGACACCCACGACTCTTGGGTTTAAGAAAATATTTGACGTATAAACGTTTGTTCCATTAATTGCAGATTTCCAAATTTCTACAGATTCTTGAAATAATAATAATTCTTTGAATGCTGTAATTAGATGCATTGCACCATATTCATTTAATTCTACTTTATTTGTTAATACATCTTGAGAGATTTCTCTTAATGATTTACAAAGGTAATTTGTCATTTCCTTATGGAACGATTGAGAATCATAATCTGGTTTCTTATTCATTCTAGTCAATTGATTTCTATTAGCTCTTAAACCGTTATGTAAAAGATGAACCAATTTAGAGACTCTATCAGAGTTTAATTCAGGGGTGTTAATTAAATCATGATATAACCCCATAGCTTTACCTATAGAATCCCAAAACAATGGATTTGCGTTAGAATTTGGATGTTCTGAACGATGTTTTATATTTTTACGTCTTGGAGTTTGTGACATGTATAATGTTTGTGAGACGCATTCTTCGAATGCAACGACTTTTTGGTACCATGGAGAATCTGGAGTGATTTGATTATTATTATTGTTATTATTATTGTTATTAATATTGTAATGATTATGGTGATAGTTATTTTGACTCTGACGAGTATTTGTACGAGATAATGTATTTGGCGTAGAGAAACCAGAGATTGGAGTTCCAGGAATTGAAACAGGAGTAGAAGATCCAGAATGATGGTTGATATTGTTGTTGTTGTTGTTGTTGTTATTGTTATTATTATTATTCATGAAATGATTCGGATGTTGTTGATGATTGGATGACATTGGTGCAGGCATAGACACATTCTGCTGATTTAGATGTTGTTGACTATTGTTATTGCTACGAGAGGAATAAGGACGAAACTTTTGTTTCTGATTTTGGTTATTACCATGTGAACGATTGAAATTTGGTTCTGATTGTTGTCTGGTAAATGCTGGGAAATGATTACCATTGTTTTTATTATTTTCATTGTTATTATGGCCTTGGTTATGATTTTGATTATTATTCATGTTATTATTCATGTTATGATTATACATTTCGTTATTGTCAACAACAACAGGAGTCATTGACATTGACATTGGAATTGGAATTGGTCCATTACCTGGGCTAGTAGATGCAGAGTTCAATTTCATACCTGAGTTAATATTTGGAGCTAAAGGATTTGGTATTTTTGATTTCATAATTTGAGATTGTTGAGCATATCTGAACATAATGAGGGGTTTATTTTTAGATTAATATATTAAAAAATAATAATAATATTATTATTATGATTAGTATTATTGATAAGAATTTTTATATTCGATTATTTTGGAAAATGATGCAAAAAATATGATTATTCTCTTTTTTTTTTCGTAGAGGGAAATGAGAATAAATAAATGTAGAATATTAGTATATCTAAAATGAATAGATTATATTATTATGGAAAGAATAGATGATACAAAAGTTGTGCAGTTGTGGGGTTGTGTCGTGTTAAGTTGTGTTATGTTGTGTTATGTGCGAGTGGGTTATTGTTAAAGCAGAAAGAAAAATTATTTGATGAAAAATTGTTCAAAGAAATTATTTCAAAGCTTGATGTGAATAGATGTAGTCGTTATGCTTATATTTAATGCTATCTTTCGTTACGATTCTATGCTAATAGCTTATGGAAGTTGTAGAGGTGTACGTACTATGTAGGCAACGACAATCGTATTATTTAAATAATAGAAAACAAAAAGAGGTGGTAACTAACATCAACGTTAATGGTTTAATGGAGCCTGAACTGAGCTGAGCTGAGTGAGCTGAGAGATTTTAATGAGGAAGCTTCGAGGAAGCGAAGAAGAAGTAGAAGTAGAAGTAGAAGTAGAAGTAGAAGATGGTGAAAAATTCTTCGAGGCATCGGAAGAGAAGAAAAGAAAAAGAAAAAGAAAAGAAAAGAGATTTCACACACAATAGAAAGGCACTGTCTGCGGCTGTTTCTGTGCGGGCTGTTTCCCAACTGCCTGTTTTTCTTCCTCGAGGAATTTTTTTGGGAAATTTATCAAAAAAATGGGAATTTCCCACCAACGGCTTATACAATACAGACATATGTACGTAGGGTCTACTCTTCGTAAGGATATTGGGTAACGTCAGCAAATTCTCAACGTTATTTATTAAGTAGGAATATTTGAACATTTCAAACCGGAAAACTGGAAAAAGTTGAAGTTTTTTACGTTACGTTTCGTTTCATTTTGTTTCATTACGGAAAAAACAACAAACACTAACTAACAATGGGATCCCCGTACGTACAGACTACTTCCGCACAAGCACAACTTTGCTTGAGGTACAAATAACTGAAAAATTAATTGATCTTCCAGTACTTTTTCACAGTTCATAATTTCTGTGTTTACTTGTTTTTGTTTTCTTGCTTTCGCGTCTCAGTATTCCCAAACACAGTCGTCCACACGTGATCTATGTTGGTATAGGATCCTATCAATTACCATACGAAAACTGTCAGTGAATAAGTGAATGAATGATTAAATATTATCTAGTCTCTATACGCTATTTAACTTATATACTACTACTATTATCCCAGTTTAGGCATGAAATTTCCCAATATCATAAGTGGTAACCCTGAAATATCTCTTTTCAAAGTCCATATGCAACAACATTCAATTACAACACCTTCAATGGGGGTCAATATACCACAATGATTCATAATTTCACTCCCTTTGAAATCCTTATATGCAACATTTGAGAAAGTTTTAAAATAATCTCTAACACTACCATCATCTAATATCTCTACAAGAAATGTCATCTTATTTAATAATTCATCTTTAGTCCAACCAGTCAAGATTTCAAATTCTTCATTAACATATGAAATTTGTCCCGTTCGTCTCCATATACATGTGGGGGTCCCAATTTGTTCAATGAATTTTGAATATTCTAATAAAGTTCTTTGATAACATTGTTCCATAAATATCATATCTTCTTCAGTTAAAGTGACAGAACATGCAATGAAAATGGGACGGAATTCTGCCATGGAGATACACATTTGTACCAAATCATTTTGATTGAATCTTGATTTTAAATATAATAATAAATGATGGAACCCCATCGTATGTGAAAAGGGTTCATTGATTAGTTTGTATATTTCCATTGGTGTAGAATATCGAAGAGAATGTTCCCAATCAACATTGTTTTTAGGCTGAATGTTATCAGGTGATTCACATTCTAAAGCAAATGATATTGTGGACCATGATGGCGGATGTGATGATGAGTGAACATTCCGTTTTGTTTTAAATTTACCAGTCACTTCTGGAAACATTGTGGTCGATTTATTTAAATAATATTGGTTTATTTGTTTGTTGTATTGTATTTCTCTTGAACCTCTCTTTGATGGATCCAATGGTACTAATCTTTTAAAATTTAAAGTTATAATATTATCACTACTTTCACGCATGTTATTAGTGTCAATTCTATTTGAGTCATCTGCGGTGACCGTGTTTGTATTTGTAGTGATAATCCTATTACTTTCTTGAATATAATTTATTTTTGATTTCGGCACTGGAATTAATGGGAAATGATTATTGAATAGGTTTATTCCTGATGAGATAATCTCTTTCGAATTGGGGCCTAAGAGAATTGAATAAACGTTCAAATTCGAAGAAGGGTAACGGAGTGGTGGAGATTGTGCATTGAATGATTGTGATGGAGTATGATATTGTGATGGTGGTTGTGACTGAGATTGGTTAGAAAACATTTGAGTAAGATTTTTTGCCTGATCAAATGTAGTTGTTGGTGAGGGACTATTAACTGTAGTGTTTGTATTTGTATTTGGGTTGGAATTATTATCTATATTAGAGTACAAGGCATCGATTGGAATTTTGTTTATAAGACCACCATCTTGATTCGTTATATTTGATAAGATGGAATATTCTGAATCTGCAGCATGAGACATAAATTTCGATCTATGAATTATATGTTGTGGGTTTGAGAAATGCTGTTGTTCTGATTGTTGCGACCGTTGCATGGACAGTTGCTGTTGTTGTTGTTGCTGTTGCAATCGTAGTTCTTGATTCATGGATGATGATTCAGTAGCTCGTATAGGTATTGGTAGATCTTTATTAGGGATCCCAGCCAGATATTTACTTTTCTTCCTTGGTGCATCAATACATGTGTCTTTGAGTCCCTTCTTGATACATCTTGAACATGGTCTCTGAGCTTCACATGAAACGTGCCATTTAGAGCAATTTATACATGCGACATTAGTCTTTTTCCTAGGAGTCTTTGCCACCTTTTTTTTAGATTTAATGGCGTTTGAACCGTTGGTAACTCTTTCACCGCGTTTCGTACTTGTTGTAGAAGGAGGTGGACCAGTTGTTATTACAGGCTGCATTATCTGGCCTTCGTTATTCGACAAAACCTTGCCAACCATTCTGAATGTATGAAAATATCTCTTCGAACGTTTAGTTGGAACTGGATGCTAGGCTTTACAAATGTAAGCATAAATATTTTGTAATTAGAACAGATCCATTTAATACTGATCCACTTCCACTTTGGTCCGTCGTACAGTTGCACCTCAGCCAATGTTTAATACTCATTCTATTCACAGTCAATTTTTCAACTGGAGTGTCCTACCTGTTGTTCTTCAATGTACATGCGTATGTCCACACTATTGACACTTTTCGTGAAAAATCCGAGAAAACAAAACAATTTAAGTTTTTCAAAAAAAAATTGACGGCGCGAAATTTGAAAATTGACGGCGCGGTTTTTCAAAACCAAAAGTCTCCAAACGTAACTCTGTGTTTCCAAAATTATTTAGTATCTCGTGACTACAAATCCGTACTTACAACCACGGATACTTTTCAGAGTTTCCTCTACCAATAAAATTTTTCACTTTTAACGATAATAACATATTTATTATAGAGTGCGCTATGCAGAAGAAGTTGCAAAAGTCGCAAACGTTGTGCGTAGTGATATATAGACTTTTTGGTGAATATTAATGTGCAATAGCAACATCATATCAGATTAGGATTGAATCTCATAATTGCCCAATTGATACTACCTCAGTTTACTCTTGCCCACAATTAGCAATTCATCAATACAACATGTCCACTGGATTAGTAGCCACATTCAAAAACTTAACCATTGCCAAGAATGTCAACTCTTTAACTAGAGAACAATCTGCTTTAGCCACACAATGGGAATCAATTACCAAGAACGGTACCGCTGAATTACAAGAAAACTTAGATCAATTGAATCTATTCTTGAGGGATAACTCATTCTTATGTGCCACTCAACAACCAACCGTCACTGACGTCATTGTCTTTGAACCAATCTTCCCTATAGTTAAACAACTTGTATCAAGTACAAAAGACATTAAAGATGTATACAACAAATATAGACATATCTTAAGATGGTCCGATTTCTTACAACAGTTATTATCTATCCCACAATCTTCTCAATTATCATTGAATTACGATTTGGAATTGACTCATGAAATCATCGAGAAGAAGAAGAAACCGGCCGTCGCCGCCGCTGCTGCTGATGCCAAGACTGCTGAAGCTACCACCCCAGCTGCTGCCAAGGATAAACCAGCCAAGGAAGCTAAGGGTCCAAGGGGTAAACCAGATGAAGAAACTTTGAAGAAATTGAGAGAAGAAGCTAAAGCTAAAAAAGCCGCCAAGAAGGCTGCTCAAGCCACCGCACAAGCTGAGCAAGCTAAGAAAGCTGACGAAATGCCATCTCCATCGATCATTGATTTCCGTGTTGGGTTCATTCAAAAGGCTATCAAACATCCTGATGCTGATTCTCTTTATGTTTCCACTATTGATGTAGGTGACGCGGAAGGTCCAAGAACTGTCTGTTCCGGGTTAGTTAAGCATTTCCCATTGGAAGCTATGCAAGAACGTTACGTTGTCGTCGTTTGTAATTTGAAACCAGTTAATATGAGAGGTATTAAATCCACTGCTATGGTCTTATGTGCTAGTACTGATGAAAAAGTTGAATTTGTCGAACCTCCAAAGGGTTCTAAGGCTGGTGATAAAGTTTTCTTTGAAGGGCTTGGTGATGAAGAACCTTTGAAACAATTAAACCCAAAGAAAAAATTATGGGAAAAATTACAACCTCTTTTCTCTACAACTAGCGATTTGAACGTTGTCTTCAAAGATGAAGAAAACAAAAAGGACTTGAAATTGACTAACGCTAAAGGTGAAGATTTTAAAGTCGCTTCCCTTGTTGATGCTCAAGTTCGTTAAAACATTTGGTATTCATTCACTCATTCATTGATTCGTTCAGTCATTTTCTGGTCATTATTTAGAAAACTAGTAATTAATCATTTATATGTAGTTAATATGCGGTTTTTTATTCATTAATTTAAATACACGTCTTTATAAAATTGTTTGTTACAATTTAATTGTAGTTCCCAATATCTCAATTGTGAACAGGAATGATAAGTATCTTGGCATTGACATAATTGTTCCATCACTTTATCCTTCCATTTACTCACCAATCTGTCATTCACTAGAACTTGTAATTCAAATGTTAATTCATCTTGATATGTATCTTCCAAATTCTCATTGTTTGCCAATAATTCATTACAATGATATAATAACTTTAGAGAGCTAGAGTTTCTAAGAACGAAATCAATTAAGGGATACATTGCATAACTTAGCGTTTTTTGTTGTAGAACCCATTTTTCTAATTCAATGGATAGTTCAGGAACACGTTGATATCCATACACAAGCACAAGTAAAGAGAACGTTATTATAATTTTCGGGTAATCCACGAGAGCATTGAATGTCCCCTTCTTTATCTTGTCCAACAATTGGAACTGAGACTGACTATCAGTAAAATTGTGGAAGAAAAACTTATCTAATATCTTATTTGACTTCAAGAATTTAATGAACCAACCAAAATATTCTTTCCTATTCAAAATGTTATTGTCTTGACAATTTAACCAAATTGATTTTATGATTTCTTCATCAAATAATTCATCTTTGATATTATTTGCATCATTTGCATCATTTGCATCATTTGCATCATTTTCAATATTTGTAAGTGGTTCTGATCCTAGACTTTCTCTGAAAGAAGAATCTACAATTTTCTTTCGAGATATGGTTCCAGAAAGTGGAAACATAGAAAATGGACCTTGTTTATACGCTGTAATCTTTGTTCCGGTAGTTTTATTTTTCTTTACCAAATCTTCAATTGAATTTAACAATTGATTTAATTTCTTATCAACAATTTTTTGATCATGATTCCGTTGATTTTTATTTTTATTGCTGCCAAAAACAGATGGAACTTCATTGTCATATATTTTTAATCTTCTTACACTAATTGTAAAATTGCAACCACTATCATCATCATCCTCATCATTATCCTTATGGGAATAAGAAGCTCCTCCTGATATTCCATTGTACTTTTTATAATCAATTATCCTCTTGAATTCATTTTTCGAGATCTTTTTAGTCTTCAATCTCGATGATATATTACGATTGAATGATGCCAAGTAGTTTAAATTACAATCAACTTTATATAGATTTTCATTCAACCAAACTAGTCTTATATCATAAGAACATTTATCACCATGTTTCATACAGAGACTACATTTTGGATGTAACTCATCACAACGACGTTTCTTTAATCTACAGGCCCAGCATCCTGTAAACGTTCTAGCTTTATTATTATTATTATTATTATTCTTAGTCATATTCAATTCTTTGAACTGCTCTTTCTTTTATTTCTGTTGGAATGGTTAATATTACCATTGACACTACAGGCGAATTCAATTAACCAGTCAACATATATTAATATATATATATATATATGAAAACACTATTTAACTTATAAATCATAAAAGAAAAGGAATAAACGTAGGGCAACAACTCATTGTTTTTATTGTTCCCTAATATAATTAACAGGTGCTTTGGTATTCCAATGTTTATTACAGAGTCAATTTAACTTACGTACTTCTATTATGCGGTGTAATACGTATATATATGCATTATGACGCGTTTCGAGGAAATGCACTATTGTCACTTTTTTCTTATGCAGTTAAAGGGAAAGAAAAAGAAAAAGAAAAAGACAGGCAAAAAAACTCCGAAGTTAATTATAGAGCGCTATCTACCGTACAGAAATACCAACGATTATATGTACAATACTTAGCCAAGTCTTCTTGATCAGCAATCAGTATCCATTCCAAACACTATTGTAATCTGTCTTCCCCTTGGTTTCAGGAATTGCCTTCTTAATGTGCCATGCAAACCATGCAGCAAAAATTGCAAAAATCAAATATACATATCCATCGATATATTTACTCAACACAGGGAATCCATACCCAACAACAAATGTCGCTAACCAATTGCAAACGGTACCATAACTTTGTGCCATTGCTTTGGATTCATTACCATCTTGTGATAATTCTCCAATGATCAAAAAGGGAATTGGACCTACTCCCAGGGCAAACGCAATGATATAAAAATATATAGATGTTACTAATAGTTTTGCATGTTCACCCATTATAGAAATCATAATGATAAACGACATCATGGACATAGCAGAAGCAGAAGATATCAATAAAGGTTTACGTCCGAAACGTTCGATAACTGAAGATGAGATAAATGTGAAAATAACGTTTAAGATCGATAATCCTAAATTGATAATAACAGCTTGGTTTGGTAATAATTCACTGACTAATCTGACACCATAGAAGATAATTGAATTAATCCCACAAAATTGTTGCCCAATTAAAATTGTACTAATGGCTTCACGAGGTTTTTTAAATTCAGAACTTTTAACATATTGTAATAAAGTAAGTTTTTTCGTATGAATGTTATTATTGATATTACTATTATGGGCTTCTTGATCTGTTTCAGAATCAATACTTCTTTGCCACGATTGTAACTCTTGTTTGACTTCTTGATATGTTGCATTGCGTAATTTATAAAGAGCTTTTTCAGCAGAAGTTTGATCACGATGACCAAGTAACCATCTTGGGGATTCCTCAATTTTAAACCAGAGGACGAAGTTAGAAAGTGCAACAAATGCACCTACAAAAAAGATCCATCTCCATGAATGGACATCTGCATATTTTAATGCAACAGTTTGTGTTAAAAGAATACCTAAATTGATACTCAATTGATTCATTGTCCCCAATGCACCTCTCCATTCTACTGGAGCAATATCGTTAATATATAGACTTGTAACCACGATGGAAACACCAGCTGCAATCCCCACCAGGACTCTTCCTAAAATTAGCATGATCACATTATTTGCTGTAAACATACATAGAGATCCGAAAAGAGCGAAACAGAAATTGTTAATCAAATTGACCCGTTTTCTACCGTATCTTTCAGCAAGTGATCCAGCATAATAGGATCCAATAAGTCCTCCAATACTGAACATAGCAGTGACAATACCTATTTGTTGATCGGTCATTGGGATACATTGTTTCAATCCGTGGTTCTCTAACCAACCCAAGCCATGAGTATCCAAAGATCCAGTTTCAGAGTTGGGGTGTGTTGCTGTATCGTCACATGACATAACTTGTTGTGGTGCATTCAATTCTGCGATGTGATAGCCGAATTGAATAGGGCCTAGACATGTTACGAATATAGCAAATAACAGGTTTGTAGTTAAAGTTGATCCCTTCTTATAATTTGAAGGGGAGGAGTTTAAAAGAGAAGTGTCACTCATTATAGCTTTGGCTTCTTGTCCTTGCTACTCTTCTTCTCAAATACTAATGCTTTAACCATCTTATAAGTATGAAGTATATATCTAAAATAAAGGAAACGGTGTCATCGCCCCTTATATTCCTACTTTGCTAACGCCGTCTTACAACCGTCGGCGGCTCTTCGAGAAATTTTCCAATTTTTTTTTCACTTTTCAAAAAGGTAAACAATAACAAATAATAACAAACAATAACATTACATGGCATAAAATTATATTACATCTTGTCATATTTGTGTCCTACTTTTATTCTACTCTATTTTTAAATCTACTCTTACAATCCAATAAGTAATTAAGTATACTACCACCTTTAAAATCACTGGATGTATAATTACCAATTCAGAACAAAAAAATCAGACGAAAAAACTACCTCATCATCTCCACTTTTATTCTCATAGAAAATTATGACTATAACTCAAAAAGAAAACAACAACAACACAATATGGGATCCAAAGGATCATATCCCAGACGCAGTAACTGATTTCCTATTGTCTGCATTTTCTACTGCAAACAAGAATTCACCATTACCCTTCTTCACATTAGTTCAACAATTGAAACTACAAAAGAGAACAGGCTGGTTAGATTTCCAAATCATCCCATGTGAAAGCATAGCTGATCACATGTATAGAATGAGTTTAATGACTATGATCATTAAGGATCCCCTGGTGAATCGTGATAGATGTGTGAAAATCGCATTGATTCATGATATTGCTGAATCTTTAGTTGGTGATATTACTCCCATTGATCCGTTTGTTAATAAGGTAGAGAAACATAGAAGAGAATTGGCTACTATTGAACACCTTTGTAAGGAATTAATTAGTCCGTATAACGAGAAGGCTGGTAATGAGATTATGGAATATTGGTTGGAGTATGAAGAAGTTAGAACTTTGGAAGGAAGATACGTTAAAGATATCGATAAGTTTGAAATGTTATTACAATGCTTTGAATTTGAGAAACAATATAATGGTGAGAAAAACTTGCAAGAATTTTTCACTGCTGTAGATCTCATTAAAACAGAAGAGGTTAAGAGTTGGACTGATGATTTGGTTAAACAAAGAAATCAGTTTTTCGCAAATGTGTCAAAAAGATCCTGATACGCACTAAAGAAATTGGATTTTCTACAAAAAATGTATAATTTTATATTAGGGTTGTTTATCTTTTATCTAGGATATGTAACAGAAGTATAATTTTAATGGCAAAAAATTACCTACGTCCACAGGTTATCATGGTCAAAAAGTAAAGCACCAATTGCATGTCTACCAAATAACGCTGCTAATCCCACCATGAATTGTAATTGAAGAATTCTATTACAAAGCGCATCTTCTCTCATTGGTCCAAACCATACGAGAGTTAAGTTAATTAGAGTCATATTTGAACAGCTTATAACTTTACTTTTATCCTTTGGATCGTATTCTAATTCAATCAAATGAAAAAAGGCCAATGCTTTCAAAATTGTGATAAACCATAATTTTGGAGGATTGTCTACAAGGTTGGCACGAGAGGGATACATCAGTCCATCTTTAGCTTCAAACCGTGGCAACCTATGTCTTGGACATGGCACTATATTAAATAATTGCGGACATGAATAAATAAAGTTTAAGATTTGTGGAATAAACAGCATTAGCATTGTCTTCGAAAAATGTCCCAATATACCTACTACCGCGAACACCATTCCTGCAAAATAACAATAAGTGTCACCAACGAAGACTTTAGCAGGCCAACGGTTCCATTTCCAAAGAGCAAGTGAAACCCCTAGGAAGGGAATAATTAAAACTGCAGAAAATCTATGGGCAGCTATTCCATCTGGAGAACCCCAAGTTAAATACAAAATATCATTCAATAGCTCAAGGATACTAATCACGATACTTTGACCGACTTCTAATCCATTCACTCCAGCAAGGATATTGATAGAATTAGGACAGAAAATCCCCATAGCAGCCATATACACGTAATACAATCCGCCAAGATCAACAATTGTTGCAGTTAAATTGAAATACTTTTTAATGAACCCGGGAATCAACACATAAGTGACACCAAAATCAACATAGTAAATCAACAATAATGGTAATGACCCAATAACAGGGAGGAAAAATTTATGTCTCCAACGTAAATCGAATAAATCATCTGCAATCCCAATCAGTATAGTAGACTCTAAACATAGTATACTACTCAAATATTCAGACAACCTGTTATGTGGAAAAATACTTGCTGACATTGACGAATCTTCAACAGATGGTCCTCTTTGACCACCTCCAGTAGTTGATACAATCATATACTTGTAGAAGATGAAGGGTATATAGGATAACATAACAAATAAGTATACTGTAGCAGAAACGGCACCAATTGTTTCCGGAAGGACTGGTTTCCCTGGCTTACTGAGATCTTTACCGAACAGCCCAATCTTAATAAATGAAGGACCCACTCTAGGTATAAGCCAATTGGTGACGAAATATCCTAGGATGGAGAACCCAATGGCAGCGATAACGGCAGAATTTTGTTTGGAACAATATATTAATATCACCGCTAGAAGTACTAGTAACTTCTGAAACATTTTTCAAAAATTATATGTATGTGGCCTAATATTTTGTGAGTATTTCTTCAAAACCCCTTGCTAGTACACCCGGATGCTGAGTTTTCTATAATAATAATTTATAAGTTATTTAAGTTGTAACTGTTTAAAGTTCGTAGTCTTCGAACGTTTTTCGTGTCCTTAATTCTGGAAAGTATAGTGGAAAGCCGGAACAAAATCCGCCGCTAAGTCAAATTGGTCCGGCTAACGTCAAAAACAGCCTGTTTTTACCTTTTCTTGACATATTTATATTAAACATTAAACAAAACTAGAAACTACTAAGAAGGCCCTTGAAAAGGAGAAGAGTTTTCAAGTTATAAATCTATAGAATAATAATAATTACAATTTAGAACGTTTATATATAAAGAATTCTGAATTTTTTATGTGACTGTTGGTGTCTCCACATCTTCTTGTACATCCACAGCGTCAACTTTCTCGTCTATCAATCCTACAACGCCGTTTAAATCTGACGTTGCTTTCTTAATGGATCGGTCTTCTTCGATATTTGACGTATCATTTTCTTGTTCATATTCCTCTCTCATACGTTTACCACGTTCGTCTTCTTCTTCCATTCGTAGTTTCACTTCGTTAGTTAGTGCAATCGGTTGATTGAATTCACGTTCCAAACATTGTAATAAAACTTGAGTTCTCCTTGCTAATTCTGTACTAGTTTTACTTTTAAACCCAAAATCTATCTCAAACAATGGACAGTCCCTAATTTCATCCTTCATCAAGTCATATACGTCAGACCTATCAAGTCCATATTTGAACAACATCAACAATAGGAAGACATCTTGCTCTTTGGAGAAATATTTTGGCGGGTGCAAAAATTCTAGCTCAAACATTGGATTTTGGTATTGTGCTAACTTTCGACGTAAAGCTTCTTGTTGATATTTCAATTTATTAACTTTCTCCTCTTCAGTTTCTATTATCTTCAAATACTTCTCATAGTCTTCAAGCATTTCCAAATTAGCCCAAAATGCTTTGGCATATTCACGAACTTCTTCAACTGTTTTTGTTTGTTCAAGGTCCATAGCAATTGCCTGTATAGAATTTCTCCCATATTTGCCGGAAGCATTCACAAATTTTCTAAATTCAATTTTATTCCAGTTGGTAAACCCTTGCACTTCCCATTCTGCCTTTAATCGTTCTTCCTCCTCTGTCAAGGGTTGCGCATTTTCAACCGAAAGTCGTAACATATTCAATTTTTGCTCTTTCACATCTTCGGTCTCAGATAATGAATCTTCATTACCAAAGACGCTTTTGAAATCATCCATAGTTGGTATATATCGGGCCTTCTTGGCATTCCAAAGACGCTCCTTTTCATACAGAACTTTTAATTGAACAGGTTGTAACTGATGAGAACTAAAATAATGCAACTTTGGCATTCTAGTGTGAGAGGGAGTAGATGACCTTCCACCTGTTTGCAAAACATCTTTATAATACCCATCTACTGAATAATTTTCTTTTCTTTCTCTCTTAGCAGGATGAATCCATGTTGGATCAATGATATTCTTTTGAACTTTCTTCTTAAAATCTTGACCATTCCATTCGTATGCAGAGTCTTGATTGAATTTTTGTAAATCATCCAAACCTAGAGATTCGTATTTTGCATTCAATGATTGCGTCTTGTTTTCAGATAGCGCTAGTATACTATCTAAATCAATGTCATCGGCAGCATCCGGATCTGGCTGAGGAGTATTTCTAGAACTTACAGCAGTTGAAGTAGATACAGAAGTCCCAGATTGAAAAACATCGGCAGCACCATGTTGAATCATCGACAATAAAGCATCCTTGCTTTCCTTCTTAGTTTCCTTTTTCTTCTTTAATGAGGTTCGATTTTGTTGAATGACAAGTTGATCTAATCTTAACTTTTGTGTTGCTCGCTCAAGAATTTTCTCTTCCACAGAATTATTAGTCACTAACCTGAATACTCGTACTTGCTTTTTTTGGCCAATACGATGAGCTCTATCCATAGCTTGTAGGTCTGCTTGTGGATTCCAATCTGAATCATAAAGAACAACAATATTAGCGGAAGTTAGATTAATACCAAGACCACCGGCACGAGTCGTAAGCAAGAAAATGAATTTTTCAGAATCTGGTGCATTATAATCATCAATGGCTTGTATCCTATCCTCGTGATCAGTCGAACCATCAATTCTACAGTACTTGTAACCTCTGAAATAACAATAATCTTCTAAGATGTCTAAGACTCTTGACATCTGACTAAATATTAAAACTCTCGATCCTTCTTCTTTCATCTTCTTTAATAACTTATCTAAAACCTTTAATTTAGCAGAATTGTAAATCAGATGTTCATCAGTTGTATATGGCGGACCTGGTTCTGCACCGTCGAAAAGGTAAGGGTGATTACAACATTTCCTTAATTGCATGACTATATTTAATAATCTAGTCTTAGATTCTTTATTGACATTGGATCCATTAACTGCATCAATATCTTTCTCTAGAATTTGTTTATACCATTTTTTCTGCATTGAAGACATACCAACATAAAGATTCAATTCCTTCTTGGGCAATAATGAAGTTTCCACGTCATTTTTCAAACGACGTAACAAGAAAGGTTGTAACACTGTATGTAATTGTTTGACAATTTTGTCTTGGTCATCTTCCGTAGTTTCTGAAGAGAACCACTCATCAAAATCTTGAGAATCTGCAAAAATATCCGGCAGTAAGAAATTTAATAGAGCCCATAATTCATGTAAATTATTTTGCAATGGTGTACCTGTTATCAGTAATCTATTACTAGACGTGAATTCTCTTAACACTTGAGATAATAAGGATTCTTCATTTTTAATTCTATGAGCTTCATCGATAATAATGTATTGCCAGTCAAATTTCCTAAATGATGACTTTTCTTTAATAACAATTTCATAGGACGCAATCACAACGTCAAACTTACAAGGTAGTAATCTTTCTTTTACCAACTGATTTCTTTCATCTTTATCACCTTGTAAAATAAAGGCATCGACCTCAGGAGTCCATTTATTAATCTCTCTCAACCAATTATTCAATGTAGACTTTGGTGCAATGACAATAAATGGACCAGGGATTTTCTCTACATACCTTAAATATCCCAAGAATGAAATAGTTTGTAATGTTTTACCTAACCCCATTTCATCTGCCAATATCCCAGCTAATTTATAATGATGTAATGAGATTAACCAATTTAAACCTTGAATTTGATAAGTTCTCAATTGCCCATTAATAAACCCGGGAGATTCTCTAAATTGGAATTCTACACCTTCCGTACCATTTTCTAAGTCTGATTCCTCCTCTGCTTGTTCTTCTTCTTTCAATAATTCTGCGTCTTCTTCTCTTTCTGTCTTACGTCTTCTTCTATCACCATCGCTAGACTTGCCTTTAAAAGCGTCATCATCCAGGGATTCAAGGACTTTTTTAAACTTAGGATCTTTCGAAGCCTTACTTTCAATAAAATGACGGAACAATCCACTTAATGATAATAAATGTTTAAATCTCTTAGTGGTTCCCTCGACATCGAAATGTTTACCATTAGCATTGGGAAGTAAATATTGTTTGGGTCCCCACTTTGGAATAGGGTCACCTTCCTCTTTAAATGGAGTCAGACGATCTTGATATGATGTTTCATCCTCCATGATTATGGTTATATAGTAATCGACGCTTCTTTTTTTCAGTTGCTTGTGCTTCTTTTTTGTTTCTACCTGTGTTGTATATCTTTTCAACGAGCTGTAAATTGGCGTTTGTTTTGTTTAAGTGAAAAATTTCACTATGTAACATTATATATAGTCTCAAAAAATGAAGGTTAAAAGGACGGTGATGAAATCAATTCATAGGAAGCTAAGAAGAATCTATAACTGAAATGGAAGAATCGAAAGTGCTTGCTTGCACCAAATTAAAATATCCGCCATGTTGCTTACAAATATTTAAAAATAATGGTAAAAAGAAACGAATCATCCTAGGTACATATGAATTAAATAAAGAAACTGGATATCGAGTTGGTACATTGGATTTACTTGATGAAGATCTTCAACTTATTACATCTCAAGATACTTATGGTGCGGTTTTAGATTTGAAATTGAATCCGTTCGACAATTCACTTCTTGCTTCGGGACATTCTACTGGGAATATCATGCTATGGAAGGTGTCTTCAGAAACAGATGAATTGGTTTTACTAAGCAATTTACAAATATTTGAAACCGATAAATTGGTTACATCTTTACATTGGTCACCATTAGTGAAGAATTTCATGATGATAACGAATACAGCGGGAGAGATGGCGACCATTGATATCGAAACGCAGATGATTTCTTCTTTTAATTCCGGACTAAGCAGCACATCTACCCATGTTGATACATTGACATGGAAAGAATATGAGGTTCAAGGTAAGCAGGAAAATGCAATTGCCTGTTTCCCAGACACATTTACGGGAAAACATGGATTAGAATGTTGGACTGCAGAATTTGGAGTATTGAGTCCATTTGAAAATGTTGTATTTACAGGAGGTGATGATGCCACAATAATGGCGCATGATTTACGTTCTAAGGGTTCCATTTGGAGTAATAATAGGATACATGAGGCAGGGGTAGTTGGGATCAAATGTAGTACCCCCACTTTCCGTTCCAATAGGCCAATGTCTTTGATCACAGGCTCATATGACGATTATATCAGATCTTTCGATCTTCGAATGCTTGGAGATAATATATATCCAGGAGACAATATACCGGTAGCGCAATTAAGTAGCCGAAACTTGGGAGGAGGGGTATGGAGATTTAGTAACTGTCCAACGAATGGCGATGGAGAAGATATGGATAAGTTGTTAGTCTGTTGCATGTATGATGGTGCAAAGATAGTTTCTATAGACGAGAGTAATAATGGAACAGAAGATTATTTCTTAGTTTCAAATTACTTAAAGACAGGGCATGAGTCGATGTGTTATGGTGGTGATTGGGATTCAGACTTCATAGCTACTTGTTCATTTTACGACAAGTCTGTCCAGAAGTGGAATCCGTGATGTTGCGGCCTAAACTCCAATAGTGGAATGTTTAAACTGAGTGCCACTCAAAGCAACATGCTGTATTCTATAAAGAACTTTAAAGATACGTAGAGCATTATACCTTTAGAAGTTAACCATTTGACTGATTGTATTATTTATCAGAGTTTGACTGTTATAATAGCTTGAGGTTTATAGAAAAAAGTTGATAACATATTACAATTAAATACGTAATCTATACTGCTATGGACAAATCTATATGAGATGGTCGATGATCACAATTATCAACTAATTGAGTGGGAGGTCTTTTTTTCTCACTACAAAGGCAACGTACATATGTAGTAAACTAAGCTTTGAATATAATAAAATACATAGCATATTCAAACTAACATCCATATTTATTTCCTTTGTGACACACTTTCGCTATAAAGTGTCCGTTTATAAGTGTGTCACAAAATAATTAATGTGTCGCGAGATACCGAGTAACGGCGGTGGAAGAAAAATTTGCGATGAGATGAAATTCCATTTTGATATAGCAAAAAGTGTAGGAACGCTAATGGAAAGTAGTTATTCAAGAAGATATCTGTTTAACTAATACTGAAAGTCGTTCTATACCAACTCTTAAATATTCCTTAAATATCAATATTAAACTGAAGAAAAAATAAGGAAGAAAGAAAATGCCGCCAAAAGAAGCCACAAGAAAATGGAAGGCCCCTAAAGGTCCCAAACCAATCCAACGTAGAAACAAAAATGCCATCGTGTTAGGTAGATCCATTGCCCATGCTCGTCAAAGAGAAAATGCAGTGGAATTTTTACCAGATGGTGAAATGAGATTTACCACTGATAAACACGAGGCAAACTGGGTGAAATTAAGATCCGTCACGCAGGAAACCGCATTGGATGAATTCTTGAGTACTGCCGAGTTGGCTGATAAGGATTTCACTGCTGATAGGCATTCAAATGTGAAGATTATTCGTATGGATAGTGGTGTAGATTCTGCTACTTCTCAGGGGTTCTCTTTAAGTAACGAACAACGTGGGATCTTAAACGCCAAGCAAAGATCATTGGCTAAGGATTTGATTGTACCAAGAAGACCATATTGGGATGAATCTATGACTAAATATCAATTAGAAAGACAAGAAAAGGAAGCCTTTTTGGAATGGAGAAGAAAATTGGCACATTTACAAGAATCTAATGAAGATTTGCTTTTGACTCCGTTTGAAAGAAATATTGAAGTTTGGAAACAATTATGGAGAGTTGTAGAAAGATCAGATTTAGTTGTTCAAATTGTAGATGCAAGAGATCCTCTATTGTTTAGATCTGTTGATTTAGAAAGATATGTTAAGGAATTAGATGAAAGGAAACAAAATTTGTTACTAGTGAATAAGGCAGACTTATTAACAAGGAAACAACGTATTGAATGGACTAAATATTTTAACTCTAAGGGTATTTCATTTACCTTTTACTCTGCTTTGAGAGCAAATCAACTTTTAGAGTTACAAAATGAGTTAAGTGATGATTACAAACCAGGGCAATTCCAACATCAAGAAGAAGAAAACGATAAGGATGAAGATGAGGATGTTGATAAGGAAGTTCTTGATAAGATAAAAATTCTTACAATCGATCAGTTAGAAGAATTATTCCTATCGAAGGCGCCAAAGGAACCATTAGTGGAACCACTACCGGGTCAAGATCCTATCTTACAAATTGGCTTAGTCGGTTACCCAAATGTTGGTAAATCTTCCACAATTAATTCTCTAGTAGGTGCCAAGAAAGTTTCAGTGTCAGCTACTCCAGGTAAAACTAAACATTTCCAAACTATTAAACTATCAGACTCCGTTCTATTATGCGATTGTCCCGGTTTAGTTTTCCCAAATTTTGCATATAATAAAGGTGAATTGGTTTGTAATGGTGTTTTACCAATTGATCAATTACGTGATTTCATCGGGCCATGTACATTAGTTGCAGAAAGGATTCCTAAATTTTTCATTGAAGCTGTATACGGTATTCATATCCAAACAAAATCTAAAGAAGAAGGTGGGAATGGTGAAATTCCAACTGCTCAAGAACTATTAGTCGCGTATGCGAGAGCTCGTGGTTATATGACGCAAGGTTATGGTTCTGCTGATGAATCACGTGCAAGTCGTTATATATTAAAGGATTATGTGAATGGGAAACTACTATATATTAACCCACCACCACATTTGGAAGATGAAACTCCATACACTACAGAGGAATGTCAAAAATTCAATGAAGAGTTATATACTTTCGAAAAATTACCTGAAAATAGACAAGAACAATTACGTGAAGCGGCTAAAGCAAAAGGTATCGATGTGCTTGATTTATCTCGTGATCTAAATAAACTTACATTCTCTCAACATACTGGGGGTGATGAAATGAAAGAAGCTAAAGGTGTTACACATGGTGGTAAACAAGCTGCCTTATACAATGCTGCAGATGATCTTGATAGAGAATTTTTCCAAATGAATAATATTGAAGGTAAATTGACTACACCATTCCATAAGACACAACAACAGGATGGTTCGAAAAAGCATAATAAAAGAAATAAAAAGGGTAAAAAGAAAGCTGCAATGATGAGTGACTACTAGTGAGCATTCCCAGAAATTTCCTAAAAACGATTCCCCGTCTGTACCATATATACTCTCTTAGCATATTCTAATATAATATCATATGAATTTCTTGCCCGGGTTTAGCCCCAAATTTTCCTCATGAAGGTTCTTGCCCAACCAGGCCTAGTTAAAAGTAACTTGTTAGGTAGAAAAACCATCAGAGCAGTAGTAGACAGCGGGACGTCATAGGAACTCAGCCGCGTCTTTTTTTTTTACCATTAGTTTTGTTTTGACGTCTTTAAAATAGAGAGAAAGTTAGAAAAAAAGGGTAAATTAATCATTTATTGATGAAACAATTCTACCTTTTTTACATATTTACATATTTACATATTTACATAGTTTTTAGGGAAAAGGAAAATAAAATAGATAGTATCGAAAGTACGATCAAATTTAGTTGTTAACGTCTAACATTTCAGATAAAATTTCTGGCTCCAATCTTGTACTATACCATGGTAATTTAGTAATCATGGACTGAACGCCGGTGAAATCAACTTCAGAGTACAAAGTGGCGTAGGAATTGTCAGTTACAGTGGCCAAAGCTAAACCGATATCCAAAATAGTGGCTGGCATATCAATTAATGAAAAACCGGGTCAATGCCAAAACCATGTAATCGGTAAGGTGAGAGCTCATATCGTTCATTGAAACGTTAATTCAGCAATTCCTGTAACAGATGGGGTAGCCACAATGGAGCCAAAGGTAACAGCAGATAATAACGTCAATAAGTTAAAGTTCACGGTTGATTTTGAGTGGGATGATGTTGTTTGAAACGGTGTATGGTGTTATTTTTTTCGACTCTTTATGTCACACATTTTCCGTGACGTTTAATGGTTGTACTATATAATTTGGTCATAACATCCATGTTGCTGTATTACTCTACTTTTTTATGAGAGTGATCGCTGAATATTCTATAATATTAATTTACAATTGCATTTTTTATATACATTCTATATATAAGGTATGTACTTAAAGTTTTGAACATTTTAAGCACCATCTCTTATATATCAAGCATTAAGTCATCATCAGCAGTTCCCTGGGGTTCAACGAATTCTCTACTATTACCAGCTAATAATTCTCTTCTAATTTCTGGACCGATATCCTTGTGACCTCTTTGACGAACAGTCTCTAACAAGAAATCTCTTTGATCTTGAGTAATATCATTCTTATAACGTTGAGCAAACGTTAGGAATGCCTTATGCCATATGACAGGTAAGACTCTAGCTGCATCTTCCCCATTACTACCATCATCTAGAATTCTGAATCTCATGAAATAATAAACACATTCGTCAACTGTTTGGTATGGTAAGGCATATTTCTTATCTAGTAATATTTTAATGAAAACTGTAGTGGCTGGAGAGAATGGTAATCTTAACAAGTAACTCAATGCAGCAGAAGAATGTAGAGCTGGAACAGAAACTTTAGCTAACACACTACCAGCAATAGTTGCCTCACGAATGTTACAACCTGTTTCTACTAATGGGAAAAGGAAACCTTTGAAGAATGCACTTGGTTTATAAAGAGATTTCTTTAACGCACGGTATATATGATAGTTCAATTTATGATCATCGCTTGTTTCTATATTATCACGAAAACGTTCCAAAAGGACTAAATTGATAAATTTTTGAGATTCTTTGGCGGATAAATTAGAAACAAACAATTTTGTAGCTTCGTATACAACATTCGGTGACCACGCTTCTGGGTTAGTGACATAAAGAACATCTTGCCAATTTCTCAAGGATGGAATAACTTTAAATAATTTAGGTAGTTTCCCGTGAGTCCAAGTTTTCAATATACTTCCTACCGTCGTGTAGGCTCTGATGACCTTTTCTGGTAAAGCTACACCTTCAGTACTTCTCATTCCTGATGTTTCTTGATGAGCTCCTTGTTCTGTGCCTTCAATAGCTATATCAGATGGCTCAGTATTTTGTAATTGGGATTCTTTTTCTCTGATGGATGCCATGATTTTATCAGCTAAATTATAACTACCGCCTATAGAGTTAAATTCTTCTGGTTTCTTAAAATACTGCTCAAACATAGCAGCATCTTCTTCATCTATTTCAATTAACTCTTCCTCTTCTTGTTCTTCACCTAATCCTTCTTCTGGTTCAAAATCAGATATATTATCAGCTTGTTCATCAGATTCTTCCTCTTCTTCTTCATCATCAGCGTAATTTATCTGTTTAAATCTTGCAGCGTCTTGAAATTTTATTTGCATTTCAGCATCTTCTTCTTCTGCAATTTCATCCTGTTGTTCTTTGGCTAATTGTAAGATCTTTCTTGAAGCTTTTGAATCCACAAATTCATCTTCATTATCTTCATCACCACCTTGAAGAGATTTCTTATATTTGATCTTTTTCAAATTACCTTGAGCTGAATCAATATCTTTCAATAACGGATCATGTCTTTGTTTTCTTGCTCTTGAACTTGTTGCTCTAGCCATTGTCTTTCGAAGTTAAATTCCTGATGAGTGTGATGAATAATCGGTATCCTCTTGCTTATTCGTTAGTCTACTTGCTACTGTTTCCATCTTAATGTTCAAATAACTTTTTTTCCATCTCATCGGTAAGTAAAAATTTTCAGAGCTTTTCAAATTTTTTTTTCAAAGAGCGTCGCAGGCGGCAAAGCAAAATTATACATAGCCAGTATATAAATATAGTGTCAAATCGATGCCAGTGAAGATTACTCCAAAAAAAATCAGGAATTAGATAATAGATTGTACATCGCCTGGATATTGTGTTATATAGGGTGAAGTATTTCCAGAGGATTGTACAGTTAACTTGGGTCGGTGGATTTGCTGTTCGTCGGAGCTAACATATGTATTGGAATAACAGGTAACACAAACCCATATTAGATCATCTCCTTGGAAGACAGAAAGATATAGAAAGCGAAGAACGAAAGGTATAGGTAGGGAGTGTTAGATGTATTTTACTTCTATTTGATAGTTCAGGGTTATCTATTAATAGATTCAGGTATAATATATAAGTTAGTTTCAACCACTTATTTTTTATGTATTAAACAGAGAAGAAAATAGGGTGAATGCCTAAAGGTTATAAGACGGCCAACATTCTATGGAGTTGCCTCGGTTGCAAGGTATCTACCATTATTGCGTTCCACATATGGGAGTAAACACTTTTTTATGTCTTGATTATACTTGCTCAGAGTACAAAGTACTCGTATTCAGGTTATACTATACCATCCTATAAGTCCACTGACTGTTCTAGTAGGTATCGGTGAGTCCACCCAAATGTACCTAACAAAAAAGTCATTGTTCAGAAAGGCAAGCTTTCATCCATTTTTACGGATGCTTTAATATTAGTCTATTTCTTTATAAACTTGTGTATACATTATCTAATTAAAGCATAGTTTTATTCTGTATTCATTCATTATCCATACGGACTTTTAATCCGTGTCTTAACAGATATTCTTTGACGTCATTGACGGTGTATTCTTCTCTATGGAACATACCGGCACCTAAACATGCATCAGCACCAGTGGAAGTAAAAGCTTCTTCAAAATGTTGTGGCAAACCAGCTCCACTTGATGCAATAACTGGGATTTTAACAGCTTCCTTTGCATGCTTTATTAATTCAAGATCATAACCAGAATTTGAACCGTCTTTATCTATACAATTCAATAAGATTTCACCCGCGCCCAATGCTGCACATGCTCTTGTCAATTCCCATACGCCTAAATCTCTTGTCTCTCTACCACCTTTAATGGTACATTGATACCAACACCAAGTACGTCCATTAGAGTCTGGGAGTTCTGTTTTAAAAGTCTTATTTTTGGTATCGTTTGGTGAATCTACGTATACTCTCTTTGGATCGACTGAAATAACGACCGCTTGTGCTCCATATGCTTTCGAAATAGTTTCAATTGGAGAGGTACCATCTCCACGACCACCCAATTCATAGAACTTTTCAGCAGCAAAGACTGCATCTGTACCAATAGATACTTTATCAGCACCAGACCTAAAGTATAAGCTGGCAACTTCTAAGGCCGGAATCATCGTCCCGTCGGTGTCCACTATGTCTTTAATACCACCACCTACTGTTAGAGGAACAAATATTGTCTTTGCCGCATTCTTTAGTACTTGTAGCATTGGTGTATCTTTTAATGGGCAGTCTCTGAAAGAGGTAATATTTAAAAATGTAATTTCATCAGCACCTTGGAGATAGTATTTTTCGGCTAATTGGACAGGTTTCCCTAAATTTCTGACATCATTGTTTGAATCTTTTTCACGAACATCGTATTGATCACCTTTCGTTACAACCAAGTCACCTTGATCATTGGATCTAACATCAAGGCATGCTATAATTCTTCTCGTTAATCCATAATTGGAATAATCATTACCTAATAGTTCCTTTTCATCTTCAGTATAATCTGGCAACTTTGGATGTCGTTGCTTCAAAAAATTATCGATAACAGCCAACCCAGCTTTACCGGATTTTTCAGGATGGAATTGGGTTGCAAAAATGTTGTCTCTCCACATGGCAGCAATAAATTCTTCAGATCCGTATCTCGCTTTTGCTAATTTCCAACCTTCATCTTTAGTCAAATGAGTTTCAATACGTTCATTCAGCAATGCTGCATATGAATGAACAAAATAATATCTTTTAAATGGATCCAAACCATAGAAGAATCCATTTTCATTTTCCATACAACTATTCCAACCAATTTCAGGGACAGGTTTTTCTGAGTCATCGAATCTAGATAATTTCATATCAGAGATATAATTTAAACCAGAACTTTGAGGACTTTCAATCGATCCGGCAAACATTGCTTGTAACCCAACACAAATCCCCATAATTGGTTTCCCTGAAGCTATATATTGTTTCAATGGTTGTTCAAACCCACGTGAAAATAAATTATCAACAAAGTGTCCATAGTTACCAACTCCAGGAAGGATTAATCTTTCAGCTTTGTTCAATTCGGGATCTTGAGCTGTTTTAATTAGTTGTACTTTATAACCTAAGTATTCAATAGAATTGATTAAGGATTGTAAGTTTCCACTTTCAACGTCAATGACGTGAACTACTAAATTAGACATTTGTTTTTTGTTTGGTTCCCTTTATTTTGGGTTTTCTTCTTAGTAAAGCTTAAATTTGTTATTCGGTGATTATATACTGGAATGATCAATCAAACAAAAAAACTGATATGAGTAATATCCATTTCATGTAAATAACAATGAAGATATGTACGATATTTTAGAACATAAATATGAATCATCGAGATCAGGTTCCTCAAGAGATCCGCGTACGTATCTATATCTGACGTTAAATTTGACTTCTTCTGATTAATTTCCATTACTCTAATTTATTATCGGATAAATTAACCTGTAGCCCTGTGGTGCACGGGATGAGAAAGGAATGTCAGTAAATATATCTGACATCTTGTTTTCTAGGAGAATAAACTGTTATTTTATGAAGTACGTGTGTAATATTTATTAGATGAAAAGATTACGTCAAGAAAAGGTCTCTTTCATGATATGGGAACAGTATATATAGTTTAAAGTTTGAATATATTTTTCAAACAAAATTAAAGTTATTCATTAAATGATTTTATTTCCGTGCATACAAAGAAGTACGCAAATATATATACATTAACATATAAGATGTATTAGAAAGTATGAATTAAACAATTGCGATCAACGATTAAGCGTTTTGCTTTTTAAGTTCTCTTCTTTGTCTAACAGCAGCAGCCAATTTTCTTAAAACGACTTCAGTGGTTTCGAAACTTATACAAGCATCAGTAATAGAAACACCGTATTTTAAACCAGCTTTACCTTCAGGTGGGACCTTTTGGTTACCTTCATTAATATTCGATTCAATCATAACACCGATGATAGCGTTTTCACCGTTAGCAATTTGTTCACAGACAGCATCGTTAACCTTTGGTTGGTTTCTGAAATCCTTGTTAGAGTTACCATGAGAGTAATCAATCATTAAACCGTTGGAACCAGCTGGTAATTGAGCCTTAGCTTCAGCAACTGACTTAGCATCGTAGTTGGTACCCTTCTTACCACCTCTTAAGATGACGAAACAATGTTCGTTACCCTTGGTGGTAGTAATGGCGGCGACACCATGCTTGGTGACACCCATGAAATGATGGGAATGAGATGCGGCTTGACAAGCATCAACAGCAACACCTAAAGTACCATCAGTACCGTTCTTGAAACCAATTGGGAAAGATAAACCAGAAGCCAATTCTCTGTGTAATTGAGATTCGGTAGTTCTAGCACCAATGGCACCAAAAGATAAAAGATCGGCTAAGAATTGAGGAGAGATAGTATCCAACATTTCAGAACCAATTGGTAAACCAATGTTAGTCAAATTGACGAACAATTGTCTAGCAGCTTGTAAACCCTTGTTAATGTTGAAAGTGTTGTTGACATCTGGATCATTGATCAAACCTTTCCAACCGACAGTAGTTCTTGGTTTTTCTAAGTAAGCTCTCATAACAATTAACAAATCACCTTGTAATTCATCAGATAATTTCTTCAATTTCAAAGCGTATTCATTGGCAGCATCTAGATCATGAATGGAGCATGGACCAACGATGACTAGGACTCTATCATCTCTACCAGTAATAATTTCAATGGATTCTCTTCTACCTTTCTTGGCAGTTTCAATACATTTAGGAGTAGCTGGAATTTGAACTTGAAGAAGAGCTGGAGAGACTAATGGGTCGTAACCTAGAATTCTAACATCTTCAGCAGCTTCCTGTTGGGATGTACCATCGGCTTTGAACATTGGAGTTTCACTCATTGTAATTTGGTTTGTTTTATTATTATTTATACTACCAGGTAACGGTTTTTGGGTCAGCTTCTTAGCAATAATCTTATTTAACTGTGCTAATCAAAAATACAAAAGATAATAGTACGAGAATAAAGTGCGATGTAGAGTTGGAAGAAACGGACATTAAGTAGAATTGAGAATAAAAACCTGTCAATGATCAAATGCTTTTCTAATTTGTCAGGGAAGATGGTGAAGTGGTTAGAAATGGGTTGAGTCACTCACAGAATAGCGTGCAGGGACGAAGTGAAATTTTTCATTTTGGTTCTTGAGCTGCGTGAGTCTGATTCTAGGCCCGTTCTCGGCCCAGGGAGAGAGAAAGAGAGAGAGAGAAAGAGTCTTTTTGTTTGAAAAATTTTCCAGTCAAATTTTGGGGAAAAAAGGCACGTGGAAAAAACATCTTGTAGCCCGTCGGAGTTTTACATGAGAATGTGGAGAAAGAAGAGTCCTTGTGTTCTTTAAGCTTAAAGGGAATTGTTTATTATAGTCTATCACATAAGTCATTATGCCTTTAGTAGTATTCCAGAGATGGGAAGGAGCTGTACAATAAGAAGTTTATATTAAAAGTTGACTGTCTTGAAGCTCAATGAATAACTTTGAAATTAATGCTACTGGCGGTCCAGTTGCGGATGATATTCTTACTTGAGATATTCTTTCCCCTTTAATTTGGGTACCGTAGATGATACATAACACAAGTAAAACCAAAACGAGAGAGGGAAAAGGTTTAACTGGAGAAGGCATTATCTCTGTGTCTGTCTTGTCTAAAAAAATGTACCCGCTTCTCTCGAACATATAATTTCTCGGTGTTAACGTAGGAGTTACTTCACTGGAGGCTAGGCGGCTATTTTATCTACATATGGAAGCTAAAGGCCGAAGAACAGTTGTAAACATATAAGGAGAGCACCTCGGTGGCAAACAGTATACATAAAGAGAAGATCGAATAGGCGGTTCTTTGTTCAATCCGATACCTTCCTGAACCCAAATTATTTGATCTATTTTTTTGGAGCTTCTAGTTAGACCTATCTGATATAGTCGGAACTCAATCGTTACTTCACAAGGATAAAATATACTATAAAAGATGTCAATAAAGAGTTACTTGCCAAGAAAGGAGATAAGGTTAAAAGAGTTAAATAATAACGGAACAATAATCAAAAATGACACTCTTGAATGGGAATATTGCTATGATCCTACACAAAGTTATGCAAATCCAACAATTGATTCTAATAATGATACACTCAACGGATACAGATCTCAACTATTATTGGATCCAGAGTGCGAGAAAATCTTCATATCAGATTTACTGACGGAAGCTGCTTCAAATTCTTCCCTTTATGATGATCCAGAAAGTTTACATATTGAAGTACGAAATAATGATGATTCTGTTAACAGCGTTTCATTAACAGGTAAACTTCGAATTGAGATATTGAAAGGTAATAGTCCAATGATATTAAAATCTTGTCATATCTCTTTAAAATGTTATGTCAAGGAATATGGATGTTTTAATTATAAAACTACAAATAAAAAAGACAAATGGGGTAGAGTATTTCACAATACTAATGAAAAAGAAGACGAGATTGTCTATGCAAAAATAGTGAAAGAGCTCGAATCAGAAAAATATTATTCTTCAAAATTTTCTGTTAAGCAATTAAAAGTAATTGTTTTAGATAAACATGAGCGTATGGTTTTGCTATCAAAAGGAACGTACCATTTTCCCTTCACGTTTACGATAAATCCAAAAGTTTTCCCTGCAGGATGTAAAACATATTTTGGAACGACGTGTTATAGATTGGAAAATTCTTTGACATTTTTGAAAATTCGAAAGAATCAAAGGTTACAAAAGGAAGTTTTCCAATTTGATACCCAGTTTCTTACTAAAAAAATTTTAATTAAAAGAGTTTTAGCACCAAGTTGTATGTTACAGAATGAACCGATATACTCTAGTGGGAAATGGAAAGATGATTCAATAATTTACAATATGGCATTATTTTCAAAAATGATTGAGATCGGTGAACCATTCGAGTTATTTCTATCAATTTCGAAGAATACAATTAAATATAGATTGAAAAAAATTACTGTCGCTTTAATACAAAACTTATCAATTCCTAATTTTGATGGAAAGACAAAGGAAAGGTTAGAGGGAGCTTATATCAATAAGACAATTTTCAAACTTGCAGGGAAAACAATCTATAATGATGAACTAAATGAAAATGATTTTTTCCAATATACAATTCATAATTTACTTATACCTAAAAAGGAAAATTCAGCCTCATTAAGTATTAGGAAAAAATTAAGCCTTACAAATATCCATCCTTTTTATTGTGAGCCATGTTTCCATGATCCTACATTTACAAATTTAAAGAACACACATATGTTAAGTGTAAGATTAACATTACAAAATGTGTTTAGAAGTGATTCAAAAGGAAGGGAGATTTGGTTATTTTTGAAGATTCCAATCATTTTAGTAGATGATGAAATGACAAGTAGTTTAAAACTTCCGCCATATACCCCTATTACTTATATGGGAAATAGACAACAACCGAGAGATGATGGAAATTCAGTATCAACGATCATTCTTGATGGAATTGAGAGCGATGTACCAACACCACCAGCTTCTCTATTTGGCGACACCATTGATTTGGATAGGAAAAAATAGGTCCTCTTACTCCTAGCTGTTTTAACTTTCTTGTAATGGGTTCACGTAAAGAATTTACATACATGAAACTTTTTCAAATGATTTGTGGCACTGTCACAATTTATTTTTATACTACCTTTCAGTCCCAGTTGAATATCTCCCGGTAACGAATGAACAACAATTTTACGTAAGGTTAGGGAGAGCAGAAAAATATGACATTCAGAATACACATAAAACAATAAGAAAAAGGTTACGTACGGCTGTAAACACATCATGAGATGTAATAAGATTTCCTGGTACCTTAGTAATATCGAAATTGCTGCGTACGACAAAAACATCCAATCGTGTGTGAGAAAAGAATTTTCTATCAAAACATATAGCGTTAAAAACTATTTCATTAGGAAATGAAAAAATGGGTCCTTTATGGTGACTTACGTACAAGGGGAACTGGGGAAGGAATGACTCTGTTGTTCCAATAAATAAATGAGTAGCGCGCAGACTAATTCAATTCCCGTGGAAGGGAAGCGGAAATCGAAGTGAAAGTACAAAAATGTGACAAAAAAATTAAAAGAACGTGGGCTTGACACCAAAAGGGACCTTACGTTACTCTTCGTCTCACTCAGAGATAGCCGTACCACACCTCATCTTTTTTATGTCACACCGCGGAAAAATTAGACACCACCACAGATATTCAAAATTTTAAGATTTGGTAACAATAAAATTCCGATTAAAAAAAGTACACACATTTTCTAGGTAGGTAAGAAGTACCGTTGATAAATTACAAATAGATCGACAAGACCGTTTAAAATAATTCTTCTCTACAAAAACAAAGACGGATAGAAGATAAGAAATACTTTATTTCGTGAATTGCTGCTATATATTTTCTATCCTACTGCTAATTATTAAATCCCAAAACAGCCTTTCCTTTACTGTATTTTCAAAAAAGAAGTTCGGACCAATACGTAACCATGCATTCCAATTTATATGATAAGGAAAAAGGGCAAGATTGTAAACCAGTCGGACTTCCACCATTACGATCGTTACTTACTACTCTGGATTCCAGAAATCCTGGGGTCACACCTGTAACAACTTTGAATTTCAATAATCGAAAATCATTCACAAATAGTACAATATTACCGATCCCCCAAGCGTCCACACTATCGAATCCCATCAATATTACAGGTAATCAGAACAACAATGGTATAATAATAAATAATAATAATTTGCTAACTTTTAATCACCCTACAACAACAGATTCGGTCCCTGTAGCGCCTTTAACAACGTCAATGACATCAGTAGGAAATAGCCAACAGCAGTTACCTTTCAATATGAGCAGCCGAACGCATGAATTTGAACTTTATCGGTCCACAGCAGGTGCTAGCTCACCTAATAATATGTACGATCCTTTCCCTAAGTATCATAAACCAGAAATACTTCTGAAAGATCAATATGACCATAATAATAATAAGAATAATATGAACTGTGCTGTTTCTAAAGCTATTTCAACGCCGACTATAAATTCTAACCCAAAAGTTACTAAAAAGAAATTGAAAAACCATACATCCTATATGACAAAATTTCCTATAATAAATCACATGACTCATAACAATAATATCAATAACGATACTTCAACTATAACAATAAATAATGAGAAAAATTATGAAACATCAACAACTCCAAGTCCGAAGCAGCCATCACCGGAGAACAAACCAGTAAATGTGTCCAGCGATGTGGTGGAAGAATTGACCTCATTACAACATGGTAGAAGATCAAATTTACCCAAAGAAACCATAAGGATATTGAATTCATGGTTATTAAATCATTTACAAAACCCATATCCGACGTCACAAGAAAAAAGAGATTTATTAATTAAGACTGGGCTAACAAAAGTTCAACTGTCAAATTGGTTTATTAATGTTAGAAGAAGGAAAATCTTTCACGATTATTATGAAATGGCTCAGAATATGAAAAGCTCGCAAGATGACTCCGAGACAGAGACAAACAACACAAATAACTTTATTAATCAAATGAGACCTGCAACATCGAATGACGAAACTGCAGAATATGATGATCTAGATAGAAGATTTGCACATACACCAGTGACAAGAAGGAAAAATTGATCGATCGTTTAGAGGAGTTAAAGAAGTTATCTAAATGAGTTTAGTTGAGGCCGGTCTGCATTCCTATTTTACACGTTCTACTAAAAAAGAATCGTCAAAATAGCTTTTAACGAGATTTTTATTGGACTACAACAATATTGATCTTCAATTTAGTTTTATATTATTTTAGCTTCTCCATAAATATACCCCAATGTAACTCAGTCTCTGTATTAACCAATATTGAACACTTATTGTTTTCTCTTTATTGCGTTCTACGTTTGTTATTTTCTACTATGTCACATTAATGATTTTCACCCTTTTAATTATTTTGAAACCTATACCATTATATAAAATCATGATATTAAAGCCTGGATTAACATAACTTGAAAAATATTAAATTATAGAAGGAGACACTACTTTTAATTCTTAAGTTGTCATTGTTCTTCGGTTTCCCTTTCCATATAATGTCCTTCCTTTCAAATAATGATCTGAGAACTTTTAAAAGAAACCAGCAATGATTAAACTCAAGAGGATATGTATGATACCCAATTCAATGTTGAAGACAGTGGTGGTACAAATGGGTTATAATCTGAATATGAAGAAGATGAGGGTTGGCTGCTACAGAGTACCCTAGATCATTTCTTCTTTTGTAAGGAACTTTACAATATCTTATTTTTTAGCATTAGTTTCTAATTCTGCCTGCAAAATCCAACAAATTAATAAAAAACATTGTATTTAGAGGCTTAATAAAATTAAAGGAATAGAGGTAGGGGTTACTATTCTGCATTACAATGATTAATTTATAATGTGTCATTATATATAAGTATATACATCCTTCTGTGAACCTATCATTATTTTCCCGGAAAAATTGACGCGTCTTCTTGAATATCAAAATAAAGGACGAAAAAAAACGAAATCAATGGATGATGTGAATTCAAAGCTATACGCAGATGCTTTATGATTCGTTAGGATGGAGAAAAAATCTTGTAGCGTTATAGTGAGAACTAGAAAATCATACGAAGTAGATACTTGATAATTGCCTGCTTTAGAAAAAAAAAAAAAAACTTACTTTTACACAACAAAGGCACAAATGAGTACTGGGAAGAGGAAATTAAGTAATAAATCTTTGAGATTGTTACCACCTTTAGAGAAATCTGTCATACCTGGATTCTTTCAAGATCAAGAGGTATTAATTAATGATTTATCGTTACTTAATGAACTTGATAGAAAACTTGATTTAAGTTATGAATATATTAATCGTACTAATGCGGAAGGTAATGATGAAGATGAAAGTGAGAATGTGAATCGGTTAGATTTGACTCCATTGGAAAGGTTAATTGAAACAAGACATCTTTTTTTCATTGCTTTACAATTTTATTATATTAATATGGAGAGTGAGAATGGGAATAAAAAAATTGGTATTAATGAAATTTCTAAATTGTTTGGTGGATTACCATTAGATAGATTAAATAAATTTATTAATAACAAAGGTGAAACATGGGAATTTACTGATGATGAAATTGAATTTCTACAAATGATCTATGAAGAAGATGCTGAATATGAATACGGTGATGATGATCCAAACGGTAGTGGTGTAGTGATGAAAGATTTTATTGAGTTGTGTTTAGAAAGATTTAGAATGCCGGATTATATAACAACGATTTTTAAAAGAAGAATAAGGATTGCTGAAAGAAAGAATGAAGATTTGAAAAGCTCACTATTGAATGCAGCATTACAATATGGAATTGAAAAGGAGAAATTAAAAGGTAAAGAAAGTTACGAAGAATATCTTAACGGTGGTGATGATGATGACAATGAAAACATTCTTATTGGTTTAGGTATTGGTCTTGAAAACGTTCCATCTAAAATCATAATAAAATTATCGAATGATTTCCGGAATCAAATTATACATGAATTAAAAATAACTAAAGCATTCAGAATAACTAAAGTGGAAGCGAAGAAGATTGGTAGAAGAATGGGTTTAAGAGTAGCTGCAAATGGTAGAGTCATAAATATGATATGGGGTGATTCACCATTTTTTGGAGGTGATACCAATGGAGGGTTTAAGAAGTATTTCTTCGCAAGATAGTTATATCATCAAAACTTTACGAAACTAACATTCCTACATACAGTACTCTGAACTGAGAACGTACATCTAAAGAAAAAAAAATGCCCAGTACATTTTTGGGCGAACTATTCGCTAGAGAGCATGACAGAGCTCTTTGAGAATACTCTATTTTCTACGGCATTTCCGTGCATATAAATTGATGTATATCAGACCAATAGTTGTATACATGCATTAAAAAAGTGATTTTTTGGCTTGTACTCTAGGAATACTTATTCAAATACTAATGAAATATACATTTAGTATAAATATATTCTCTATAAAATGAATAATTGGTCGAAAGTGAACCCTATCAATAACAAGAAGTACATAACTGTATCTCGCTAATATTACACCATGTAGCCCGCAATTAAGTGGTGAATTACAGGTGCATTTATCCTTCCCAGAGTCTATTCAGAACTCTGTTGGTTCAAGAAGAGATAGTTCCATTTTGTTTCTAATATGTTCCTAATTCCAGTTTAGTGACTAGTGGATGCGAATGCAAAAGGAATTGGGTAGATAGAGAACGACTTCATTTCCCGTCTGTTTCTGATCTGTTTCTGCCCGCAGAGGTTTCCAATGAACAACAAATTTAACACCAATAGGGGCGGAAAAGGAGTGTGAACCACTGAACATCTTTAAAGAAAAAGGAGGGGTAACCCGGAGAGCATATTTTTTGGTCATATTTCGTTCGACCAAGCTCAATACAAAGTGACCGCATTTGTGTCCCGGATTGATGGGCAAGCTCGCTCGCTGACTGGCAATAAGATCGTTCGTTCGATTAATGAGAAATTGAATGAATATTAAGTAAGAAAAAGAAGTAGAAAAGGAAAGCAAAGTAATTATGATTATTTTTAATTTAACGTTATATATATATGTGTGCGTACGTATAGAGATATGTAGATAAAAAAATAAAGAAAACATGGGAAGATAAATATATGAGCTAGAATGAAAAAATTAGGTAAAAGACGGAACACGTTAATAATCGATAGCTTATTTTCTCCTTCTTGAAGAAGAAGAAGATGTCTTCGGAGGATATGATTGTGGTTTTAATAATTCAAAACTACACATTAATCCCGTAGTGACGCTCATTACAGCCCCCCAATTTTGAAATTCTCCACAATAATTTGGAGCTGAAAATATAGTGACTAATTTTTTCTTGGCAAAGAATTCATAACCATCTTCTACGACCATATGACCTCTAATTATTAAATCGAAATTGAAATTCTTAATAAATTCCAAGACATTTTTCTTGGAGAAAGTGAATGAAACACCACGATCATTCTTAGACCATGAATTAATCGTTGGATTTGGATCACTCCAAAGTAAATCAGTAATTAACCCTTTATCAGGGATATCAGTAGGTCTTTGAATGGATTCTATTTGTTTTAATTGAAATAAATCAGGTGATATACCACCATGAACACAAAATATTTTATCATTAATTATTGCAGCTAATGGTAATGAATTAAATGTATCCATGAATGATTTCCAAATTTTAGAGTTTTTCCTTCTTTTACATTCATCATAAAATCCATAAATCTTAGTAATATTTGGTGATTCATGATTACCTCTTAACATGAAAAAATTATTTGGATATTTAATCTTGAATGATAATAATAATAAGATTGTTTCTAATGATTGTTTACCACGATCCACATAATCACCTAAGAAAAGATAATTCGTTTGTGATGGTAATCCAGATAATTTTAAAATTCTTAACAAATCATTAAATTGACCATGAATATCTCCGACAATTTTAATTGGAGCTTGTAATTTTAAAAGAGTTGGTTGATTCATAAAGATTTCTCTTGCATGATTACAAATCAATTGAATTTCCCATGTATGGAATGGGAAATTCTGATAATCAATCTTCTTTTTGCTACTACTACTACTAATAGTGCTACTTTTCTTCTTACTGGTACTTGTAGTTGTAGTATTATTGATACCTAATTTCAATAATTTTTCAATGACATGATCTATATTTAAAGATTCTGTTGAAGAAGGGTCATGAGGATATCTTTTCAAAATGATTGACTTATCTTGTTTCTTATTTGAAGAAGAAATAGAAGAAATATTATTCTTGGTGGTGATGGCAGTCGGAGCAGATGTAGAATGATGATTATTACTGTTATATTTATTAGTACTGAGACGAACTAATGGATTTCTCTTGTTTGAAAGTAATGGTGAAGAAGAAGATAAATGGGAAGAATTTAATAATAATGAAGTCGAAAAAGAGGAGGCAGAAGATAAAGCTAAATCCATATCATTATATGAGGAAGATGAAGATGAATAATAATTATCATAAGATGAGAAGGAATCTGAAGATGAAGATGAAGTGGATGAAGAAGTTGGGATTCCTTGTGGAGTGGAAATGATATGATCATTTGATATAGCAGTAGTTGATCTTTTCTTTAAGTTTTGGATTGGCTTTGGAGCAAGAATTAGTTTCTGTTGTAATTTATCATTCTCATTATCATTATTAGTATCTTCATTTCTATGTCTATGTTTACTGTTATTCTTATCATCATTGTTTATCTTATTAGAATGAATATTGTTAATAATGTTTTTATTTATTATTGATTTTGTCGTATCGTCATGATGCGTATTATTTTGTATTTGATAGTAGGAGTAAAGCCTACTATCATCTGGTTCATTAGGTTCATTAGAGTTAAGGTCATCTGAAAGTTGTTGAGGTGAAGATTGGTTTGTATTTGAATCAGTTGAGCTTGAATTATTAAGATTTGAAATCTGAAAATTATGATTTGAATGTGACGGGCTTCTTCTTCTTCGCATAAGAGTATATTATGTGTGTATCGTCAATGAATTTGTAAGGGCGGTTGTGTATTTATTTATAAGATTAATGTTCGGGTATATTGTTTTGTTTTTCTTAATAGAATTCGTTATAGTTTGGGACTGTTTCAATTCCTGAATTTTGCCTATATGTAATCAATGAAAAAAGAAGATAGAGAAAGAGTAACTTATACTAGAGTATGCTAATTGACTGATTGAAAGTAGAATAGAGAGTCTAATGTAATAATGCACCCTTGCTTACAAAGTAACAGACCGTCGAAGAAAGGGTGTATTTCAGATATAATAACTTCCACGTAATCCCACTTTTTCGTCTCTTTCTTTCTTCCTTCGCAACTTCTTTTCTGTTTTTTTCTTTGCCTCTTTTTCCGAATGTTCGGAATTTTTGGGTTTTCGCTTTTCGGCTTGTTGAATTAGAAGAATCGGTCGTTACCCGCAGGCGGGAAACCTTTTTCATATCACGTGACTCAAAGCTATCTGTCTCTCCAAAATGTGTTTCCAGCACCTGCCTGGATTATATTTATCTCCGTCATGTGGCGGTCACGTGGTGGATACTTTACATTTTTGTGTCGTCTTGCATGTCAGCAAGTGTCTCTCACCATCTAGAATACAACTGCCAGTGATGAGACATTTATCTGTCTGGATTAGCAGGCCTCTGTTAACTTCATTTTTTATTTCTTGGGTTCCAGCTGGTCTTTATCATCACAAACTTACATATTTCATGAGTGTAACACAACACAATTCATATAAAAAGATATCATTCATTAAAAAATAGTTATATAATACATTGGTCTGTCTAAATTTTATTGAAATTTCCCTCTTTTCGTCACCTATATCACATCATATGCAGGTACACCCTGGAAGTACCCAATTAATATTATTTTGAATTCATTCAATTCATTATTATTAGATGCCTGAGAAGAAGTGTAACCACGTATATCGTTTTGTATTGTACATATAATTGACTGCTGATGGGAAATAAAACTGTTATGAGGAACAGAAATTGCATTTCTCCTTCCCCTCCCACTATTTCTACTAAAAGCAGGGTATATGTGAGAGGGGATAGGAGAAAACGAAATAAAATTAATAGAACTGTTAGTATCGAGTGAACTAACTGTAATTTCAGATTCAACTAGTGTTGAGGTTGCGGAAACACAAGTGGTGGTACTTGCAGGAGTTGATTCGATGAAATCTTCTCCAATATTTGGTAGTTCCCATGTAATGGGAACGCTAGAATAATCCGTTGTGTTATTCATCATAGAACGTGGGAAAATATTATCATTGGTACCATTGGTATAATTCACATCGAGAGTCATTTTTTGGAAAAATAGCAAAGAATATTAGTTTTATTATCTAAATATGGTTTCTTCTTTTTTATTTGTTATTGTACCAAACAATACAAGAAAAATGAAGAAGGCAGAAAAAGAGAAGAGAAAAATATAAAAATGTCTAAGAATGAAATACTCCCTGCCCTTATGTATCTCGTTTTCTCCCGGAATTATAATTATCTACTTAATGGATTTCAAGAAACATTTCATATTTGAGAATTTTTACAAAAGAGAAAAAGCGAAATGTAAGGATTAATCGTTGATGTTGAGGTTTTTGGTACCGTTCCAAAGTTGTTGTCTATTTAAAGAATGCATTGTCTCTTGGAAGAAAACGGTATCGCAACCCATTAAAAGACTTTTCCAGAAACCGCCACAAGGAAAATTAGATTCTAGACTCTGGTTACTTGATTAAGGAAAAGATGCCCTAGATTACAGCAGGACCATCAATTACGTAAAAACTGGTCTTTATGTCTTCTCTAACCCTATCCTAGCTATTCATGAAAGATACATGTAGCCCAAAGATTCTGGTGAAACCTTCTTTTTGTGGCAGGTTTTAGACAATACTTCCACAATGGTGGTATTTTGAGATTTTGAGAAAGTTTTACGTGCTTTGCACTGAGTATTAAAGAAAGAAATTTGAGGTTTCCGCCCAACCGGAGCGGCGCTTCATGCCTGGCCGGAGTTTTGGGGCGGTGGTGGCGTTTTAAACTATGGAGTCCCTTCCCCGCCCCACGAAAAGTGACACGAATTCTTTACATTAGGCGTATGTTTCTTTTCTTCACATATACAGTAGTCTTCCCTGTAAAACCCAACAAATAGTTTCCCTTGGTTTCAAAGAAACTGGGTCAATCCTTACATTTTGTTTTTACGATTGTACAATACTAAGTTAAATGAAGAAAAATATCAATGAAATAAATAGGGTAACAAAATTTAGAAAACGGTACAAACGGGTTAAAATTTTTTAAGGTATATAAATGCATGAGATATCCGACTTTTAAACATTCCTTCTTTCTTTCTTTCTTTCTATTTTTTTTTTTATCATTTCACAATTCTCACATATATATTGCGTTTCTTGCTAAATAATATTATAATAACACAATATAATATTGACATACACCCCTTTTCATTTTTTGTTATTTCAATATGCTATTCAATAATAATAATAGTAATATCATTCCACGTTCTATTTTGAATAATAACACTATTGATTATTCAAACGTGCCCATTACATGGGAACAACCTAATCGAGCCACTTTTATTAATTCTGCACTCTCTAGTGCAACCACCTGTGTGTCTGATACAGGCTCATTAGACTTTTCTAACTTCATTAATGATTCTACTTCCAATCCACGATCTCCAGTCTTTTCTATTTCTAGCAGTACGCCCTTTAGCAATTATGGGATATTAAGAAGAAGAAACGCGATTTCTATTGCTCGTGGTGCAATAAATCCGTATCGTGAATCAATTACTGCCATTTTACCAAATAATGTAGAAGATGACTATGTCTCTTCTGCTAAAGAAGAGGCTGAAGAACTAGGTATATCATTCATTGGATATTTTCAAGGTGTACCTTACTATGGTATACTTTGAAAAATCAATGGAGGTGTATGGGGGTTGGGCTCTACTGACCGAAGATAATAAAGGAACGAATTTTCTTTTAATGCCTTATTTCAAAAAAAAGTGCCACAAAAGGGAAACTGTGGGAAACTGTTCAAATTCTCCATGGTAATTTTGCAATAATGGTAATTCTGGAAGATAAGACGATGGACTTCCTAAATAATATTAAGTATTTTTATAGGGTATAGATACAGCATGAATAAACATTCTTTTTCTTTTGGGTTTCCTTAGATTTCAACGTCGATGATCACGGTGCACTTTATAACTGAATGGGTAGCTAACATGCTTACACTAAGTCTTTTTTGAAAAGAGGTGCAATGGAAAAAAATAAAACATGATAGAATATTATTTTGTAAGTGATAATTATATCTATATAATATAGTGTGGGTATTAATATACATTGTATACTTTTAAAGTTTGTTTCCTTTCTTTGATTAATTTTCCTTTCACCTCTCACATGAACCAGCCAGGAGGGGAAACGATACGCTTCCAATTCGTTGATGTTGGATTTTTTGGTTGCCGTTTCAATGTCGTTGTCTAAGTAACAAATGCAGGCTTGTTCAAACGTACATATGTGTGACGTCTTTTTTTCTCTTTATTTATATATATATATAAGGGAAACTATGAGGAAACCGTTCGAAACTCAAGCTTCGACGTACCGACAGTAAAAGCTTTCCAGAAGACTGCATAATACCGATTCTGTATGTATTCATTATCCTCTATGTATGAAAACTACATATTTTTAATTAATCTCTTTGGGGTTATTGCCTAATTTTAATACTGTTCATGAAAAGAAGAACACCTCTAAAATCTAGCCCGTGTGCCAGTTAGTTATATTAGGAACTACATTGAAATATAGTGTCACATACATTAATAATATTGATGTTCCATTAAATTAAGATATTTCATTTTTTATTACTTCTTTTTTATTTTAGAATATATCATTATGAAAAGGAATTTAAATAGTCCTTCGTGGATAAGATGGATGTACCACCCAGTATTATTCTAATCTTACCTTTCATTGTATCATTAAACTGATGAACAAAGCGAGCTTCTTCAAAAGTCGTACCGCCGACAACAAATACAACAACATCCTGTACAGGTTGATTATTTTTCTTGTTCCTGGCAACATTACCGGAACGTGTAGTTAATGTCTTATATCTTGTTTCAGAAAGTTGACCCATTGATAAATCACTCAATAAGTGCGATAGTTCTGGTATGTGTTGTAAATAAACATTATCTTCATTTGTATTGTTTGTATTGCCTGCATTGCGGTTACGATTCTTTTGCATATTTTTCGCTGATTCCATCTTACTGTTAAATTTCTTTAGAATATCACTTAACAAATCATGCGTCATAGTTGTGTCCTTGGAGTTGTTATTACTAACATTAGTAATATCACCATTTATATCATTTGATTGTTCCATTTCATTTTCTCTTTTATTAACAAAGTTTATTTGCTTTCTAAAATTCTCAAAAATCGATAATTCATCCAAGCTTATACCTTGAGTTTTCAATTTATTAATTATCGCATTTATTCTTGGTTCGTTACTTCCATCATGACAATATCTCAAATAATATATACAACAAAGTTTAACTTTATAGAAAAAATCAATATCAGGATTAATTAGAATTTTTTCAGTTAATTTTTTATAATCTTCATCGTCATCTTTAAAGACACTTAAATTTTGTTCAATTTCACTGATATCCCAAATATCCTTAATTTTCAATTGTCTATCTAATTCACTAATAATTGCCATATGTTTAGAAACATTACCTGAAATTTTCTTAAATTCTGGGAATTTTTCAATAAATTGTTTAATATCATCAATGGTCTCAATCTTACTATTAGATTTCGTAATCTTCTTATAGTCATTAACATATATTTTAATCTTATCACCTAACTCACCAAAATTTAAATACATTGAATCATGATAAAATGGATCTTGCTTACTAGTTAATGTAACTTTCAAAAGTTCTTTGTCAATATTTGGAACACTAGAAAGATCAACGATATTCCTTTTAATGCCGATATATTCATTAATCATTGATCTATAAGTCCACGGTTGTAATAATGCAGTCATGGGATCCATCTTTCTATCCAAAATCAACAATATTGGTGGTACATCCATCTTAGGGAAATCAAATAAATTCTTGTCATTTTTATTAATTTCATTATTTATTTCATGAGCTAATTTAGAACAAAGTTTACTATGCGAATCAAATTTAATTTCTGGTCTTAATTTTAACGATAATAATACTGATATTAAACTATTGGAGCAATTTTTTAAAGAAGTTGGATCCCAAATACTCAAATCATCACCTCTAAATAATTTCCTATTATCATGAAATGATGATCCCAAAGTCATTTCAAAAGAAAATAAATCCTCATTTAATATCTGATAATCTTGGAAAATTTCTTCTACTTTAACAACAACTTCTAAATTATCAGCTTCAGCTAACCTTTCTAATTGTGATTTACTAATTAAATTATTAAAGAAGACATGATATTCCCCATATTTAGGATTATTCAATTCATCAATTAAACATTGAATACTTTCTTCAACAGGTTTGATATAGACCAAACATTTTAAATGTCTCATAACATCACGATTCTTATTTTCTATCGTGTCAATAAGGAAGATTTCGTTCTTTAATAACTCACTTTGTGTAGCGCACATGGAAATAGTAGAGATAGTATCTTTATCCAACAATAGCGCCTTAATTCTACTACTAGTATTACCATACATTGCTCCTGCACCAATCATAGGTGAAGTCATGGTTGTTGTTAACCCTTCATGGCTTGGTTTAATGGTAGAGTTCACTATTCGTTTGATATAAACGTCTGCCACGTCAAATAAGTTCATCTTTATTTGGTAAATTAGAATCCTGAGGTAATTATAATGTTTTTAAAAATGTAACACACCAGCTATATCCTTCCTGGCTGTTCCTTCCTTGATCACGTAAGTTAATATATAACATACGTATCAAGCAGAAGCACCAGCACGTTAGTTTATATATCGCGATGTCAACGATAAATATTATATAGACAGTTAACTCGAATACAACTTTTAAGGCTATATATGATAAGGAATCAAAAGAAGAAGGAAACATAAAGCAGAAAGGCTTATCTGACAGGATTTTGTCGACCACCATACCAAATTACCAGCTATATATCAACATATAAAAAATAATGGGGCAAAGGGGTAGAACACATGGACGGGGTGAACCGCCTGTAGCATCGGCCATCGATCAGCAGCAGCAGCCATTATCACAACAACAGCAGCAGCAGCAGCAGCTACAGCTGATGAGTAATAAGCAAATAAGGCAGTTCACAACTAGATCAAGAGCTAAAAGTACAGCAAGTTTTAAAGGGTTGAGAAGAATGCTTGCTCATGATGGTGGCGGGCAAGGATCTAATTTGCAATATGATGAACGACATGCTCCAATAAAATGTAAAAGCTCTGATTCCATCTCAAGAAAACGTGTGATTAGTGGATTAAATATGACTGCTTTATCTAGAGTGAAATCTAATCCAAATTCTATCGGCGCAGCCGGAATTATTAGCCCTAGAGATAAAGTGAAACAATATTATAATCAGCATCATCATTATCTGAATCATCATTCTCATCCACGTCAGGTAATCCATTTGAGAAGTAAGAGTTCTCATTCTGTGTTGAATTTAGAAGATGTTGTTGAGCAATATACGAAGAATAAAGAGGAAATGGATAGGAAGAAAAATGCGGATGGAAAAGATAGGAACGATGACAAAGACTATGATGATTACGAAGAAGATGATGAGCTTAAAGAATATGATGGTATTGGTGAAGAAGAAGAAGAAGAAGAAGAAGAAGAAGAAGGTGGAACTCAACCGGAAACTATGAATAATCTAAGTCCGGATGATAAAGTAGATCATATCACTCTCTCTTCTCAAGAGGAAACTTTGAGTTCCAGTAATTCAACACATATCGGTAATGTCCAAACAAGTGAACTAAATGGGGATGATAGAGGTGAAATACAGAAGCCATGTGATATACAAACAGCGTTAGTAGCACATCATGATAAAGGTAAGGTTGCTGTTGTTGCTGCCCCTGAAGAGGTAGAAGAAGAAGATCGTATTGATATTCCTACTTTAGATAATGTAGAGACAAGCAATGTCAATGAAGAGCATGCCTCATTACATTCCCTGACAAGACAAGGATCAAAATTCACAGCCAGCAAATCCAATGATACCAAACCCTCAAATACTGATGATGCTTCTGCCACTAATGCAACCAATAAGAGTGCAAACGTTCCGAGTATATCCAAGGCAATTAATGGCACACAAAAACAACGACAACATGCCACGCAAGAGAAGCAACTAGACTATCATCCAGAACATGAGGCAAACACAATGGCGGAACATTATATTCCAACAATGATTTTATCTCAATCGACAGGGATGGAAAGGACATTCCAAGAACCTGCGTCAATTCAAAATTCCCTGGCAAATGAGTTAAAGAGGCCAGGAAGAAATACAAATATAGAGCAACAACATATTGTACCATTACAGTCACAAGAACTACCGGATCAAGCATTTGCTCAACAGCCTCTACTACCAAATACTGATAGAGTGCCCACTGCCACCAACAAAAACATTAATAATCAAAATTTACGTCTCAAGCATTCTGACATAGGAACTTTATCAACGGAGAATAAGGCAGATACCAGAACGTCACATTCACGTCATAATTCTACAAATCAACATGCATTTTCTACTTCAATTCCAAGTCTAACAAGTAATTTGCAAAATGCTCTTCAACAACAGCCTCAGGGGAGTTATCATAAGACTTCAAGGATACCTAGTAATATTTTAGATGCAACAAATAATAACAGTAATACTAATATTCGTTATCATTCGGCATTGAGGAACGAAAATATCAATACCATTAATAACATAGATAGGAAAAAAAGTAAATTAAAAGAAAACGGCACTAGTAATTATCATATTAATAATAATTATACTACTAATACTACTACTACTAATAATAATAATAATACAAAGTCAGATTTATCCGCCTCATTAAATAGAAAGACTTCTAGCTCAGTTCTGAAAACTAATAATTTCCAAGCATTTTTAAAATCGGATGATAATGATGATGATGATTCCAGAACTCAAAGGAAATTATGGTTACAAAGAGAAAGCTCAATAATGGATTTAAATTTACAGAATGATAACAATAATCCAGATTCAATCTTTATGGCAAGTAATATTGAAGTGAAAAGAGAATTCGAAAGAATTACGCATGAATATATTAATGTTAAAAGATTTTCAAATCCATTAAATGAAGCGTTAGCGAAGTTAGAATCTTTGGAAAAACCGACTAAGCTAACGAGAGGTTCCTCATCCAGCCCCGCAGCTACTACTAATAACAATAATCCTTCTACCAACAATAGCGGTACTAAAGACCGAGATATACAATCAAGTTCATTATTATCAAGCTATCTAAACCCATCGAAGAAACCAACTGCTGATGGCTTCCTACCAGGCGAAATACGAACTTCAAAATTACAAAGGATATTATCATCTATTTGGAGAGAGGAAAGCATTTCATTCAATAGAGATATTAATCCGCTAAACAAATCTGCAAGCCATAGTAATAGTAATGGTAATAATATTAATAATATGAAGCAATCACATACTAATGTTAATGGTTACTATTCATCTCAAAACCACAGCGGTAGTAATAATACTTTGAGGCATTCATCCATAAGGAGTGTTATGGGGACATCTGCTACAAATATGAATCAACCATTGTATCAACACCAACGTGTGGTCAATTCTTTGCAGCCGACCACAAGAGCAGTAAATAGGCGTATGGAAAATGTTGTTCATCACCAGCAACAGAGGTAAAAACCGTGAAAGTCACATTTGATAGATAAGAACCTACATATACCGTATACAAAAAAATAAATAGATACTTCGATACATAGATAGGCTGTCTTTGGTAAAAGATCTTTTATAAGCTCAGTCGTTTCACTTGACCAAAATTACTTTTAATGGGCGGCAACATCTCGAAAATTTTTCAGTCTTCTCGAAAACACAACATAAAGTATTAGAGGAATACATAGTCATCGATTATTGAAGCATGTTGATCCAGATAAAGTTACTTATATACCGTATTTGAGGAACTGTGCATTCCATACATAGGTACATCCATTTTACAAACTCAATTGACAAATGGCAGAAACATGCATGAAGGAATTGTCTCATTATGGCCCTTCATTATGTGTCAAATTTTATAAAAATTACGTCGTATCAGGCTATGGTCCATTCATCCAAATTTATGACTACCATGATAATGGCAAATTGATACATAAATCCAAAATGTTCCGTAAGAATAAGATACATGGATTAAGTGTTTCGTCTGAAGGTAAATTATTGGTTTTCGGTTCAAGATCTGTTTCTGTTGTGGATCTAGATGATGATTTGATTAATAATGATGAAAATGTAGATGCAATTCGGTTTGAGAAATTAAACTCCGAATGGATCATCAATGGTGAGTTTAGTGCTAATGGTAAATTTATTTACCTTTTAACAAGTTACAATAAGGTTCTTATTTGTGATTTGATTGGTAATGTTGTCTCAGAGAAAGTACTGCCAGGCGAACGTTCAATCTTATATTCTGGTTCTATTAAGGTTCTATCCAATGATAAGGTTTTGATTAATGCCGGTACTGTCATGGGTGGTGTCTTAATATGGGACTTGTCTACTGAAAGTAAAATTCATAATTTATTAGGTCATGAAGGTTCAATTTTTCATGTCACTGTAAGTGATAATGGAGAACTTGTTGCAAGTTGTTCAGATGATCGATCGATAAGAATTTGGGATATAAAACTGGGTAAGGAATTATGTATCGGTTGGGGTCATACTGCAAGAATTTGGAATCTAAAATTCTTCTCAAATGGTACCAAATTAGTTAGTGTTTCAGAAGATTCAACATGCCGTATTTGGGATCTTAGAAGTAACAACAACGAGACCTTTGAGTTGAGATTATCACAAGTACATGAAGCTCATTTGATTAAAAACGTCTGGGGTGTCGATATTCAAGAAGAGGAAAACCTTGCCGTTACATCAGGTAATGATGGGAGAATCAAATTAATCGATATCAAAGATTACGGAGATCCATCAAATGAAATTTCATTCAGTATGGATGATATCTCTGAAAAATCTGTGATAAAATTCAATAAAGAGGAAATTATTAAAGGTTTCCATCAATTTAAATTCGGACTTATTGCCATAACTTCATTAGGAAAAATCATCAAATTTGATTTTGAAACAGAAGTTTGGCAACTAATAAGTGTGTACGACAAGTTCGTCTCATATTCATCCACTAACGCCATAGTAAAACATAATATCATTATATTTTCTAATAATAAATGTGATCTCTTATTATTGAAATTCTCCTCAGATGGACATGATATAACGGTCAAACAAGAATTGCACTTAGATGAGTTGAGCAAGACAAATAATTGTTTAGTCGAGGAATTCAACGAAGAATCATTGTTAGTATGTTTAGAATCCCCAAACCCCCGTGATAAATTCATTTGTTTACAAATAAATAACGAAACTTTAACCATAGTAGAAAAATACTCGTTCACTAAACCAGAAAATTTTGTATCATCATGTTTAGAAGTTTTCCAACATTACATTTTGGTTGGATCCCGTTTTGCAACTATTGCCATTTTTGATAAAAGAAATGTAGATAAATCAGCCTACATTATAAAGAGATTAAATCACGGTGATACTACTACAAATATAGCATACGTAGAATGCAATGAACATCAGTCACATTTATTCTCTGTCACAAACAGGGATGGTTACTATAATTTTATTAGTATTAATTTCCCATCTGATTGCAACGGTTCAATAACTTACAAGGTGATTCATTCTAATAAGATAATGAAGGGGTTCCTAGAAGGTGCATTTTTCAACGATAAGGGAGAATATATAACGTACGGGTTTAAGTCAAGCTTATTTTATATTTATAATGAAACTCATTGTTATGAAATTGCAAGTCAAGTCTGTGGTGGTGCACATCGCCAATGGAAATTGTTTCCTTGTGATAGCGACGAAGAAGAAGAAACTCAATTCACATTAATTTATATCAAAGCTTCAAGGTTACACTTGAAAAGAATAAACAAATTGTCTGTACCTGAAACTTTAGAAAGTGGCCTTCATGGAAGGGAAATTAGAGATGTTACAATCTTGAAAGAAAAATCCTATAACGATGAATATATTTTTTGTACCGGTTCGGAAGATACAACTCTTAAATTGGGTCAATTCAATACGGTTACTGGTAAGGTGACTAATCATTGGACTGAAAGGAAACATGTCTCTGGTTTACAACGTTGTAAATTTATTAGTGAAAAGTTAATGATCTCATCATCTGCCAGAGAAGAATTATTACTTTGGGAAATTAATGATGAATTCCAATCAGGTCCTTATATTACTATACGACAAACTTTACCTACTTCAAGTGATAATCCTGATTTAAGAATAATGGATTTCGATACTATATTTTTAACAAACGGATTGGATTTTATTGTCTCTACAGTTTATTCCGATTCCGGTGTCAAGATATGGTATTATGATCATGCAAAGAATATTTTCAAGTTGTTAATAGAAGGGCGTTACTCCACAGTTTGTATCTTGAACACATCTTTAGAGATATTCCGTAATCAAGTATGGCTATTTATTGCCACTACAGATGGGCAATTGATTACATATAATATTACTGATTATATTCCATTTGCTGTTTCCAAAGAAGAAAAGAGTCGTTTAGTAGCTCAATCTGTAATGAATGAGGAAATAATTGGCTTACCGTTACCAATTGGAACAATGGTCGTTCACCAATCAGGAATAAAGACAATGAATATTTTCCAAGATGACAATAATCTGAAAATTTACACGGGAGGTGATGATAATGCTATTGGAATAATTGTATTTAAATACGATCAAACGAAGGGAACGATTGAAGGAAACATAACTTCTTTTGAGAAAAATGCAGGTTCATCTACTATAACATCTTGTGTCGTTTTTAACCATGGAAAGAACTTATTAAGTACATCAGTGGATCAAATTGTGAGGATATGGACGGTTGAGGATGATATCTTACGGTTGTCTGAACAAAAATATACTACCTGTGCAGATACAGGCGCTGCCGATATTGTTACTGATAAGAATGACTCCAATAAGCTATTGATTGGTGGCGTTGGCTTATCCATTTGGGAATCATAATCACTTATCTTGTGCAACCACATTGCATTGGAATACATATTATATGTCTTGGCTGGCGTCGTACCTTTGGACATTGACAAAAAGAACTAGATATAATGAATGGTACATGTGTGAAGTTTTGCTTTTTATTGATTATAGATTATATACAAGGTGTATAGAAGAATGTTAAATTTTAGAATATTGAAGAACGCTTTCAATATTTCCCATTATCCTTGGCGTTGTTTGTGTTTGGGATTGGATTTACAATAAATATATACTCTTCCCTTACGTCTAACGACATAACAATGTGCACAGAACTTCTTAACAGATGTCCTTACTTTGAACCCTCTGTTAGAGATAAGGAGAGACACTTTAGATGTGAATTCATCCTTCTGTAATAGCATCGGACTTCTTGTTAGGGATGTTGACCAGTTCCGAATAAAGAGAGGTGACGACGATAATCTGTTTACTTTGAAAAGCGCTTGAAGAGGTCTTGAAATGGTGGACATCATTATAATGGTCTTGTATCTTTGGGTATGCAGGTACTATGCAATTAGTTTCCCGATTATCCTCTTACCTTTATTGCTCTTTGTTTCTATCTACGAGTTTTGGCTCTTCATTCAGTTTATACTCTGTATTTTGAGTCCCCTTCGAGCTTATTATACAAAATCCGTAAAATTTTTGAAACTATTTTCATTTCATCGTCGATTAGTTCTTTGGAACACGTCGACAAGACAATAAAAAAAGAAGAACCTAGCAAGGGAAAAGAGTGATACTTTGAATCATCCATCAGTGTTACTATTACTGCTTTACTACCACTGCTCTTTCATGGTACTACAGACTCGTATTTATCATATATCATCCGCTAACTGTTCATTTTAGAACCAAGCTTCCGTGAATTATCTACATTTTTGAGAAACAACCGCCTATTCCACTTTATAAGAAATCATCAAATTGTTTTCCTAAAAAGTCAGCTGCAACATAATTAACTACATCTTTTTTTCCTAAAGACACTTCTTTCGATTCTTTGATTCTTTGATTCATTAATTTAAATTTTATTTTTTTTCATTCACTTCAATTCACCCATTCTTTTTTTCTCTTTTAAAATCATCAAATTTTAAAATCTTCAATTCTAAAGGACAATCAACTACATTATATTATATCATATTTTTTACTTTTCAATTTTTTTTATTCTTTATTCATATCAACACAATTTTCGACAGCTTTTCGTCCATCAAAATTCCTCTTTCATATTTTTGATTCCAATTTCATTTTGCATACTGGTAACATTAGCAAAACTACCTAATACTGCATTTAAACTCAGCAAATCAAAAACAAAACAATACTAAAAAACTAACCACAGACAGAAAAAAAAACTCATATTGAACATGGTCTTCCATTCTGCCCCATATTTTGAAGAAGGTGTACCTTATTCCAACAACGGTAATCAATATCAATTTGAACCTACAACAACTTTTACTTCGATTGATCAACATAACCTATATCGAGGCAATGAGGAAGATGTCGCAACTCTTGGTATCGAAGAAGATGAGAGCCGTTTATGGCTGGGCGGTTCATCATATCCTGTAAATTCCCAATACATTAACGATGGAAGAAATGGTCATATTTATAGTGCTGCTCCATTACATTATACAGAACCCATGATGGCTACAAATAATTCAGGTATGAATTCCAAATATATTGACAATGAATTTGAGCAACAAAATCATTATCCGATTATTTCTCAAGAGCCAGAAAATTATCATTCTTTACCTGTTTCAATTTCTCCATATTTACCTCAATCCAGGTTTCAACAGCAACAGCAGCACCACCACCAACAACAACAACAAGAAAATGGTTATTACAATAATAATAACAATTCTTTCGGCAGAGGTCCCACACCAATGCTTTCAAACATGCCATCCATGGTCCCAACAGTGGAAAACATGGTAACTGCAACAGCTGCCGCAGTAGCTAATGCAAATACACGAATGCAATCCACTATGGGATCAAGGCTTAATGATCCATTAGATTTCACTACAGCACCAAGTAGGACCGTATACTTGGGTAACATACCTTCCGATTTAACTGTGAAAGAATTATTAGACCATGTTCGTAGTGGAGTCATTGAAGATGTCAAGATAATCCCAGAGAAATTATGTGCCTTTATTTCATTTTTGGATGAAAATTCAGCACTTTTATTCCATTCCGATGCTATTTTGAAAAGATTGAATATTAATGGTAAGGATATTAAGATTGGATGGGGGAAATCCACTGCTGTTGATCCAATGATTGCTACGAGAATTATTAACGATGGTGCTACGAGAAATGTATTTATTGGTCAATTGAAAACTAAATCATTTGATCCTAATAAGGCAAAAGTTACCAAGATGCCACCGTCAAGAAACCACGATATTAACGCTACTATAAGTAACGAGAATGATGAGAAGGAAAATGGAGTGGATACTGCTCATGTAGAAGGAGAAGTCGAAGTCGGAGAAGAAGAGGAGCCAATTTCAGATGCGAAATTAAGGAAAGACCTTGCTGATTTTGGTGATATTGATTGTATTAAAATTGTAGAAGATAAAGGGATTGCATTCATTCATTTCGCATCTATAACCAGTGCTATTAAATGTGTTCATAATTTAAATTCCATGAATGATTATTACTCTACAAAGAAAATCTTCTATGGAAAGGATAGATGTGCATTCATAACGAAGACTCAACAACATAATGCCGCTCAATTTCTTGGTATTCAATCAGGTATGAAGAATTTAATTGAATTTTCTGATAGGAATGTCATCTCTAATGCACTTTTACAACAATCCGCGGCAGCAGCAGCTATTGCCACATCTGCAGGCGGTCCCAACAATCTTGGTAATAGAACCATCTATTTAGGAAATTTACCTAAAGATATTAGAGTTGAAGAGATTTGTAATGTTGTAAGAGGAGGTCTTCTACAAAGTGTGAAATTGTTGGGGGATAGATATGTATGTTTTGTTACGTTCATTGATCCTACTGCAGCAGCTCAATTTTTTGCCATGAGTTCATTACATGGGTTGACTATTCAAAAGAAACGTTGCAAAGTTGGTTGGGGGAAACATTCAGGCCCATTATCTAATGCCTTGGCATTGGCTGTCAGTCATGGGGCATCTAGGAATATTTATATCGGTAATATTGATTTTGCAACAGATAAAAAAAGGGATAATCCTATTTTCACTGAAGATTCGTTAAGGAAGATGTTCAGTATGTATGGTGAAATGGAACAAATTAATTTCTTACCAGAAAAGAATTGTTGTTTTATTAATTTCACTAATATTAGTAATGCCATCTTGGCATTAGACAAGATCAAATCAAATCCAGTTTTTAAAGATTTGAAGATTAATTTCGGTAAGGACAGATGTGGGAATATTCCTCATCAAGTACGTTAGTAAGAAACTTCGTCGTTGTTATATAAGCGCAAGCTGTATACATATATTGTTACTATTACCATTACTATTACTTTTACTATGTTTACTATTATGATAAAGTGCTATTTTCCTATTTAGTGCCCATTGTACATATGTATAGCTATATACCCGTGTACTGTTCAAACAAAGAAGAGAAACTACCTCTCGCCAGTGTGGTCGACGTCCCTTGTTGATGTTATATTATCTTATCTTGAAGAGAGATCATATCATGTTGCTTGTTGCTTGTTGCGGAAGGGGCGTCTCTTTCAAAGTATACGCGCAACAACACAGAAGGGAGAAGGGATCACACAATATACTACCGTACTATCCCTTATTCTGACAAAAACATCCTGAATAATAGCAACAAGAACAACAAGAAGTAATAGGACCTGGAATTTCGAGAAATAATAAGTTCCCTTAAGAATTGAATTCAGTTTTCTAGAATTTTTTATTGGGATTATTAATTTGAACAAACTGGACTTACTGGAATAGTTCGTCTATATACACTGATCAAAAGGAGATATCATACGTGCAGAAATGGTTCAGATCATATTTGGACAGAACGCAAAGGAGTTCCCTATTTTAAATATTGCTGGTACATTTACCAATTGGGAAATCAAACCAATGGAATTACATGATGAACATTGGGAATTCAATATACCCGATGAAACGTTGATCGAAAAGGGAATTGAGAAGATTTATTTTAAATTCATTGATGGGGAAAGCAATTGGTTGGTAGATGGTAATTTTGCCATTGAAGTGGATGAACACAATAATCAGAATAATGTAATGGTCTTGAGTCCAACAAAAGAATCGGAGACAGTTCATTCTGGTTCAAAAGATCACGAGAACAAGGATAATGTGGGAAAAAGCAAAGATAGGTTATCACAATCATCTTTGGATAATATCAATGTAAGTACAGAAGATATTAAAGAAGAAGAATTGAATGATGAAGGCCCACAATCCCCAGTACCATCATTAGGAATAAATAAAGTAGAAACACCTGCCGATTATGAAAATATTGTCAATAGTCCCTCCCCAACCATTAATGAAGGCAAAGAAGATGAAACAGAAAAAGAAGCAAATGAATCTGATAACAATGAAACCTCTACTAAGATGGTATCTTCATTTCCTCAAACAGAACCTAAACCCCTCGAGAAAAATGACGAAAACGAACCAAATAACTTGAAGAATGAAAGCAAGGACCAAAATGAAGAAGCGAAAACTTCTGCCAGTGATAATAATACTGAACACACAGAACCGAACGTTAACTTGATCAGTAAAGATGATACGTCAGGGAAATTACCACAGGCAAAAACTCTAGATCCTGGTACGAAGGGCTTTACTTTGAAAAATGAAGTTAGTTTTGAATCAGAAAACAAGAATCCTGTTGAGATGAAAACGGCACAGGAGACTCCAACGATTGAAAAGAGGAATATGGAACAAGCTTTACATATACCAAAGGAAAAGCAGGATACTGACAAGACTCCTCCGGAAAGATTAACTGAAATAAACCCCGAAGAAGAACAAAATGCTAAAGAAGTTGAGCATGAGGAACCTGAACCAAAAGTTGAGCTGGAACATCAACAAAAGGTTAAGCATGAAGAAGAACAAATTGAATCCCCAACTGTTAATGTCAGGCATGAATCTGTGCTCGAACGAGAGGCATTTACACCTGAATTTGAACCTAGCGAGGAGCCGGAGGTAGAACAAAAACCTGTTTCAACACAACAAGAAGAATACATTCCACCTACCCCACCTTCATCTTCTGCGACACCTATTTCAGGAGAAAGTGAGAATCAAGAAGGGACAGAAGAGGAAGAATTTGAACATACTAATGGTCAGTTAGCGAAAACAAACGGAGAAATGCCAAATTCTGACCAGTATGAAAGTTTATTAAGAAGAATATTGGGTGCGTTAGGAAGATTCTTTAGTTCATGGTTTTTCTTTTTCCATTCTTCAAAGGAAAAAGATGATAAAAAATCTTTAGAATCAAGTTAAAACAAACGACAACCTACTTACAAGAAACCTCCAGAAACTTAAAAGTTAATTTTTATTTCTCTATACATTGCTGTTATTTTTTTCATTTCTTTGGTACTGGATATCAAATCTTTAGTTAAAACCTACGACAATTTATTCAAACATATAATCGACTATCGGGTCCTTCTTCTCTTCTTTAAATTTATTTTATCGTCATTTTATTTGTACTAAACCATATAGTTATACATATATATAATATTCTTACATAACGATTTGAATAACTAAGAATATTTCATTTGCTTGTTCATACTATAGAAATTTTTGTATTTCCAGCTTTTTGTTTTGTTTCACCGCTTATTTAGATAAGGTCACCTGGGTCAGTATTCATAAAGCAACGGTCACCCCAATGAGCGTAATGACATGCTCTCTTACTTAAACCATTATTATCACTCTTTTCACTACTAGCTAATGCTTGATCTAAAATGGTAGCATTAACAAATAGTAAACCACTTGCTGTATTGTTAGAAAATGGTAACAGCGTGACATCAGAATCAGCCCCTAAATCTAAATAACCAATAATTGCTTCAGTTGGGATATTCCCGTCGGAATTGGTTAAATCATCAATTAGTTGGGTTGCGCTTATGAGAGATATTGATGAAAGTAATAAGGCCAATGAATTAAAAAAATGAGAGTATTTCATTTTGCACTTGTTAGTTTGTTTTGTGCTTATGATAGCGTATTTTTTTTTTGGCTATAGTTGAATGATATTTTAGTATATGGATCATTGCTATTCCAAATCATTATATCCCCATTATGTAAAAAATTAAAAACAAAAGGACTCTCTTTTACTGCCACTCTTAAGTAGCTTTTTGGTTTGGAACTGTGAAGTACAATTTTTCAGCTAGTTTGTTTTTTATTTAGTGACAATCCTCGTTTTATCTTAGTTTTGCAACAGTTACAATTTGTCCTTATTAATAACCTTTTTAGGTAGAAATAAAACGATAATGCCTTATTCTATTGCCTATCAATTTTAGGTATACTGAACGGGTGTACTTCACTATCTATCTATCTTTATTTATTTATTCATTCATTTGAGCTTGTTTCGTTGTTTATTGGTGGCCCGATTTGGAAATTCTTGGCGCTTAATTTGTGACGCGTTTTCTGCCAAGAAATGACTTGACGCTCCAAGGTGGACAGGTTAGGAGTGTATGAAGTTACTATATCAAGGTATGGAACGTGTGTACTAGAGCAGTTGAGAGCGCAATACGTATTAAATGTTTTTGTAAGCTTTGGTTTCAAACTTTTTAAACAATGTGACTTTGGTTGAAGTTTCCATTATCCAGGGGAGAATGGCCAGAACACAGTAGATTAACACGACAGTAATCAATGCTCGACATTAAATGATTTTTATTTCTTTAGTTTAAAAACTATCTAACAAAATGCTGATACTACGGTTTTTTTATGAAAGGTTAGGCACTGGACCCTTACTGTAAGATATGATTATGTACAACGGAGTGATTCTTCCTCGTAGTTGAGAAGAATAATTTAACTTAAATGATGCTTTTATTTGTTTAACCCTAGAATTTTAGAGAGGTCTTCTCTTCCAGATTGTGACGCACCGGGTAACATAAAAAAAAAGAAAGAAACTAATTTTTTTTTTACTGTTTTATTCATGATATATAAAGAGGCCTTTCACTTCAGTATACTTCTGTACTCCTTTTGGTTCCCTTTCATTATTTGGTATTTTACCTTTCGCAATTTCCTTCATAAAAGTAACGCATTTTCACAGCCATTCACAACATATAACAGTATCTCATCGAGGTTGAACCCTTCCGGGGCGTTCTTGGCCCATGACGAATGTTGAATTGTGTTGTAAACTAAATGAATTTCTTCGGAAAGGATTTTGTTTTTATTTTTGCTTGGACTGAAGAACAAATTTTTTTCTTTACTGGTCTCGGGTGCAACAACTCATCTGTCGTCTGCCTCTGTGCAGATCTAAGGGTTTACCTTCGTGTGCCCGTATGGGAGTTGTTGCAAGGATCACTAATACATCTCTGAATTTTTATATAATCTAATGTACATAACTGAGTTAGCGCACAAGTGTTTTTAGTCTTACAAAAATGACATACCATCATTCTATTTGACACTCAGTAGGAATTATGTTGGATTTTTTTTCCTGTAAGAAAAAAGCATTGTGGAGACATCCACATTTGAGTTAAACTTCAAAGTATACAGAGGAGAATCGTTATCATTATTTTGATTTGGTACGTAAGTACGTACTTTATGTCCTTTCCTTATGACTTTATAGAGCTATTTGAAGTAATTAAATGAGGTTGGATGTAGATGAGACCATAACCCCCCTATTCACTGTCTTTATTGCGACGAACGAATCTGAAACTAGAATTAAAACCCAATAATTCATTAATTCCACGAGTCCAATCATTTTCTGTCTTGGCTACACAATATATGCCTGATTTTTTAATCTTTTTAGAAATTTTTGAATCATTTTGTGAATTACTATTGTTAATTGTTGCTGTTGGTAATTGAGTACCATCCACATAAATCGTACCAATTTCATTTATAACATGAATTTCATCTCCAATTTGTAAATCTTGTTGTGGAATCCCATCAATGGAAAGGTTAACCACGTTATTCCTATGATTTTGGTTCATCTTTGATCCAACTCTAATCTTAATATGAGATGAATGTGGTAAAATCAATGGTCTAAAGGATAACGAACGTGGGCAAATCGGTGTCAATAATATCGATGGTACCAGTGGAGAAACAATAGATCCTCCAGCAGATAAAGAATACGCTGTAGATCCTGTAGGTGTAGACAAAGTAACACCATCTGCAATGGTTCTAGTTAAATATTCACCGTCAATAAAAATATCCAAATTGGCTAAATGTGGTGAGCTACCCCTATGTAAGAAAATATCATTCATTGCATGCGTCACTATGGGATCCTTAGATCCATTTTTCATTAAATGACATTGAAGCCGTGTTCTATGTAAACATTTCGCTCTTGATCTAATGACTTTTTCAAAGATTTCTTTATGTTCTTTAAAATCGAACGGTAAAAGGAATCCTAACGTACCTAATGAAAACGCTAGTACGGGTGGAACTTGATTATTACCAAACATGGAAACACCATGTAAGATAGTACCGTCACCACCTAATGTGACAAGAAGATCTGCTCTTGTTGTAATTTCTTCTTCTGTCCCAGTATATAATACATGAGGTCGATTAGGATCATGGTTTAACGTTGTCTTGAAATCTTGTGCTATTTCATCCGCTACATCACGTTGAACTATAATATTAACTTCCGGATATGAATCATGAATATGAGTAATAAAATCTACCATGGCCTCTCTTGTGGTAGGTGTCCATGGTTTCTTAGTAATGAGAACATTTTGTAATGGCTTATGCCAAATTAAAGATTGTAATTTGGAATTGGGTGGTGTTACAAATTCAGCGGTTGAACTGGTTCGTAGATTTGACACTGGCTTAATGACAGAAAATTTGGAGTTGTTCTTTAATTCAACAAGTGGAGGACTTTCTAGGGAACTGTACTTCCTAATGGAAAATATCAGCCTACTGGTTGTCACACGGTTCCTTATAAGAAACATTTTTTTCCCGTAGAAATCAACTGATAAAATAAATGAAAAAAAGCTTATAAAATAATATGGTTCGGAATATACCGATATGATCAACCAATTCACAAAATTGGTCAAATCTATTTCACTACGTAAAGGTAGACTCTTTTTTCCAGTATTAGTCTTTCTTCTTTTTTTTCAACATCGGAAGTTTCCAACGCGCCTCGTCTCGAAACATATTTTGGAGACTCAATATATGATAGCGCCTTCTTCTTCATAAAGGTATACATTGTTGTCACAGAGGGTTAAACTAGTCTATTAACAAATGTGTGCTATTAGCAAAGAAAAATAGACATAGAAATGTATTTGTATCATTTTGGAAAATAGTATTATATAAAGATGGTATATAAGTGTTAACACTTCAAGTTGATACCACGTCTTTTCTCTTCTTCTCTATATTCGAACATAACTTGAACAGCGATAAATATACAACCGCTAGCCACTATAAAGAAAACGAAACCTGAGAATGTGCTAAATATATCCTTCAATAAAGCTTTAGTACCATCTGGACCTAAACAAAATCCAAATATATTAGCAATCATCATCATCCATATATTAATGACACCTCCCAAGGCACACAGGGATAGTCTAAACCACCATTTATTTCTATATATTGCGAAATATTGTGTAGCGATAATCTCAGGTAATAAAAACAAAACAATCAACCACCCCCATAACAATAATTTCAATTGAATATCATGCCAAATTGCTACAAAGGAAAATACCGCTAAAGAGGTTAGTATTCTATTATGTGATCCACCTAATGGGATATAAATATAACGAACAACCCATTTATTATAACTTCTATGCCAAGCTCTCCAGAACGCTAATGTACTATAATTGTTATCAACTAATCTGATCATGTTTTCAGGAGTATCAATTCCATCCAATAAAGCCCATAATCTAAATAATCTCCATGGGATTAATAATTTTAACCAAATAATGTTCAAATTCACTAGACCAATCATAGAAATTTGGAATGGTGTATCATCATCCCACGCTTTAGTCTTGGATACTGCCACTACATATGCAAAATGTAAAATGAATTCCATAGTAAGAAGACATAATACGAATCTTGCAGTATAGATGATGATTCTGTTCCTATTGATAGATGGTAATGTATGTTGAGTTTGATAAATGTAATCATTAAAAGTAATGATTGGACCAGCAATAAATAATGGTGTATAGGTAATGTATGCAATGTAATTGAAAATATTATAATCTTGTAAATGATGTGGAGCAGTTAATCTAGCTCTTTCATTTAATATTTGATATTTCCCTGATTCTTCAATAGGTTCTAAGATTGATCTCGATGAAGATTTTCTGAACATTGGTTCCGATGAATCTTGAGGGTCAGCCATGGAAGATGACGAAGATGCAGGTGATATACTTAATTGTTTAGTCCATCTTTCTAAGAAATCCATGTTATAACTTATCATTCTCAATAAAGTGAAGTTGAAGAAAACATCCCACCTTGGGATAATACCTTTATACCCATTATCTAGTGGAGATAAAATAGACAGAATATTCCCAAATGCATATGTTCTATATTTATCATTAATGAAAAGAGCGGCAATACCATAAGTCCACGTTAAGGCAGTTGCTAAACGACGATTTCTTTTAAACACATGAACAATACTAAATAAAACAGTCATATGAGTCAATATTCTTAAAGAATTAACACCATGGGCAGCAAATAAGAATATCAACCCAAAAAAGCAGTCGAATCTTAATTTAGTAATATTCAAAAATTGCATAGTATATTTTTTAATTAGAAGATGAGCAATCATTAATGTAGTCAAAAGAAGGAAATTATCTCTAAAGAATCTATATTGAGCATCGCTATTGTCCACTTTTCTATTAAATAACCAACCGTTGGATAATAATCTTTCGAATTTATAATAATTTGGATTTGTTTCATTACTTGCATCCATTGCAGTCTTGATCATCAATGGGACGACAATTAGAAATGCCACATAGTAGAATTTAAATTCCCATGTTCTCCATAACGAACTTGAGGACGCAGTGTTATTATTGGTACTGTTTAGATCCTTGTCATTAGTGCTACTGTTCGTATTATTGGCATTGCCGTTTGAAGATAGCAATTTTTGACGCTTCCTTAAATCAGTCTCTGGAGTTATACGAGAATCCAATGCTTCCACAGAAAAGAAATATTTTATTTTCTCTATGGCAATGCAGGAAGACATATTGAAACCAGTGTAAATTAACCCTGCAATCGATTTATACGATGTATAAGGTCGGGAAATGTTGAAAGGTCAATTAAAGTTCTCGAAGAAAACGATTCACAATATAACAATTGTATTTGCAATCTTAAGTAAACCTTGCACCTGTAATATCTAAAAGAAACAACGAGGCAAGTGTGACCTGTTAGGAAGATATCACTTTTTTGAGGCTGGTCTAGTCGCACTGTTTGTGATCACTTACCTTCCTCTTACTTTATGTTGCAACCTTCAAGAAATAGTCTACGAGGTGTCTGGATGTTATTAACTTCGAGATATAGCAACGTGCAATAAAACAGTTCGGTCGGTCGATAAAAGAACCATCTAGAACAGCATAATTGATTGTTCTAGATGCCATGAGAGCACTACTGAGTTGTTCTGTGGATAGGTATGTGGATATGTGGTTAGATGTGCAAAAAAAGGGGTCATTCTCTCTCTATATATATATGTATATTCTATAAATTAATTATGCGGATGGAACGATTGCCTTAAATTCGTTTCTGAGTAAATGAATGCGTGAATGAATGAATGCATGAATGAATGAATGCTTTTATGATATAGACCACACAAACGTTTATGTGCTGAGATCTCTTATGGCGGTTTTGGGGACTATAACTCTTTCAGATATCGTTCAGAAGAATCCAATTGAGTTATGCTTCAAACAAACCGATAAACTGGTTGTGTTGTGTATGCGTCCTGGGGTACTAGAATTTATTTTTTCCTAGGGAATGATACTTGAAGCTGTCGACACTGTATTTTATGTCGTCTTTAGGCATTGGTGACAGTGTTGAACGATCAACGATGAGTCGAATGTCTTCTCATTTCCATTTCTTTCGATTCTTCAATGTAATTTTCATTGAAGACGTAGACCTCTTTTGATAAAAGTAAATAACTGAAAAGACCCAATATGGCAATTATCATTGTAGATAATAGTATTTTCTGGAAATATATTTGATTTTGTAATTCATTTATGATCATTGAATTTGCCCGTATATATTTTTCATTGCTTAACAATATATCATTTAAAGTAATAGAATGGTTTGTCTTTATTCTATCTAATGATTGAGATAATAACCTGGTTTGCTCTTCAATATATAATAAAGTTAGTGTAGAATTATCTTCTAAAGCACTTAATCTTTTCACGATATTTTTCAAAAATGAATCTTCAGGTATTGGTATACTGGGACATTTATTACTTGAAATACTCTCTTGTATTTTTTCGGTATGATTCTTCAAAAATTTATCAAAACTTTGAATTGCAATTGGAGTTTTAACTTTACACTTACCTTGAAGTAAAATATCATCTTTCGTTAAATTCTTTTTAATAGTCGTAGCATTGCTTTTAATTAAATTATCAGTAATTAATTTAGATAAAATTTCTTTATCTTGAATATTACCACAGGAGTTATTAGCTGATGATAAAAGCAATAAAGCATCTTTATTATCTTTCTGATTATTATTTTGTTGTTGCTCTTGTTGTTCACTTTTAAATTCATCCATCATAGTTTTCCCATGAACTCTTACTAAGGAGATTGGACAATAAAATTCATTATCATAATAAGATAAAATTTCAATTTTCAAATATCTCGCCCAAATTTGTGGATTTTCAATTTTAAATCTTTGCAGTTCTCTATTATTAATTGCTTCAAATTTTCCTAAAATCTTCCAACCGCCACCGTCTTTATTATTATTCTCTTTCACTGGGAATCTGTCACTCACAGAGACTCTGATTTGTTTAAAAGTTGATGAGAAGAATTCGAAATTAGCAATATCAATCTCTTCCACAAGGATATCTTCACATAATTCAATAATAATGAATTTTTGCTTCACAGAACATGGGTTCAATAAATAACTATCTTTATTTTCCACTAATATGGACGTACTCCCCATTGCTTCAGGGTTTGTTTTCACTATAGTTGCTGCACAATCTAATGACGCATAATTATATCTTCTCTTATAAAGAGAATTACTCTTTTGTCCCGTACTTCCATCATCATCATCTTGTTCTTCTCCTTCAATGTTTGAATCAATTGAATTCAATAAATTGAGACAGGCTTCGTCAATGTCTAATAAATCTACTTCTTCGTCGTCTGTTTCACAATCATCGTTGTCATCATCATCATTACCGTTCAAGAAGAAACCTAGTTCAATTTCCATTTCATCACCGAGGCTATCCTCACTAGTATTGATAATATTTTTTTTCGAAGAGGACGAATATTGTTGTTGTTGATGTCTCTTCCAAGAAGAATGGTGGTCATGTTCATGAAGTTTTGCTTCCTTATATGCATCAAAGGATAGGAAAATATCACGTTCTTTTTCTATTGATATATTTGGCTCATTATTATCAGTATACGTGTCTTGTATACTGCCGGATGACGGTCTGGCTTCACCTGGTTGAGCTCCATCATCTTTTGGTTCCATTGACGTAATATCTGGACGCCGTTGTGAGCTAGCCTTTGACGTGCTACTGTCTGGATAACTCATCGTTTGCTCATGGATAACGACACCACTATGTCTCGCTGGTCCCAATGTGCTCTCTGAAGAAGAAGATAAAGAAATTGTTGTAGGTTCTATTGTTGATACCTTGTCTATAGACGGGAAGTGGCTATCACAATTTGTTATTACCAAACCCGACAATACTATGAGTACTGTTTTCATAGAAGATCCCAACATTTTTCTTCGATTGTCGTATACAAGTCGAGGATCTCAGTTATGTACACAACCTATTGAGCCCACTCACAGTTCAAGGTAAACAAACAGGTCTACCACTATAGGTTTCATCAACTCTTGTTTTTTAAAGATTAGCTATCTTAGCTTTAGTGTTTCTACCTACATAAATGTAACAGTTTATTCTACGTATGTGTTAGGAAAGACGGCTAAGAATTCTATAAAGGAAGTCCCTTACATGAAGCCCAGTCTACGGGCTTCCCTCTGCGGAACCCGTATTGAGCGATACAGGCCAGGTTAAAAGGCATAAAATTAGGGTATTTCTTAATAACCCTATATATTAACCCTTGAGGGCTTTGTCCCTGTTCGAACCTCATCGGAAACATTTTTGGTTATTTATTTGTCGCTTTTCACGCCGGCAAAGTAATAAATTTAAGTAGTACGTACATAAGAACATTCTTCGAATCCCAATTGGTCTATTCAAGAGATGAACAATAAAATCGGCGTATATAGGAATACAATAACTATAAAGTACCAACACAACCAATACAGCAGCACCCATAATGAGAGCAGTAATGAGAAATAGAGTGATGAATAATCTATATCTAACTACGTTCCTTATAACGTTCGCATCAGTTGCAGTAGGGACGATATTACCATGTCCGGCACACTCGTTAGATTCAGATACTCATCAAAATGAGGACAAAGAATTGAAAAATGCAAAAGAGATCAATAACAACAAGGACCATGTTTTTGTCAAGAAATAAATAAATAAAAAATTGAAGACTGTACATGCTGCAGTCAATAGGGTACCTATATCAACCTAAGTGATTGGAGTATCTATTAACTTCTCATCATTATTCAAATATATATCGTTTTCCCCTCCTTGCTGGTTCATGTGAGAGGTGAAAGGAAAATCAATCAAAGAAAGGAAACAAACTTTAAAAAGTATACAATGTATATTAATACCCACACTATATTATATAAATATAAATATCACTTACAAAATAATATTCTATCATGTTTTATTTTTTTCCATTACACCTCTTTTCAAAAAAGACTTAGTGTAAGCTTGTTAGCTATCCATTCAGTTATAAAGTGCACCGTGATCATCGACGTTGAAATCTAAGGAAACCCAAAAGAAAAAGAATGTTTATTCATGCTGTATCTATACCCTATAAAAATACTTAATATTATTTAGGAAGTCCATCGTCTTATCTTCCAGAATTACCATTATTGCAACGTTACCATGGAAAATTTGAACAGTTTCCCTTTTGTGGCACTCTTTTTTGAAATAAGGCATTAAAAGAAAATTCGTTCCTTTATTATCTTCGGTCAGTAGAGCCCAACCCCCATACACCTCCATTGATTTTTCAAAGTATACCATAGTAAGGTACACCTTGAAAATATCCAATGAATGATATACCTAGTTCTTCAGCCTCTTCTTTAGCAGAAGAGACATAGTCATCTTCTACATTATTTGGTAAAATGGCAGTAATTGATTCACGATACGGATTTATTGCACCACGAGCAATAGAAATCGCGTTTCTTCTTCTTAATATCCCATAATTGCTAAAGGGCGTACTGCTAGAAATAGAAAAGACTGGAGATCGTGGATTGGAAGTAGAATCATTAATGAAGTTAGAAAAGTCTAATGAGCCTGTATCAGACACACAGGTGGTTGCACTAGAGAGTGCAGAATTAATAAAAGTGGCTCGATTAGGTTGTTCCCATGTAATGGGCACGTTTGAATAATCAATAGTGTTATTATTCAAAATAGAACGTGGAATGATATTACTATTATTATTATTGAATAGCATATTGAAATAACAAAAAATGAAAAGGGGTGTATGTCAATATTATATTGTGTTATTATAATATTATTTAGCAAGAAACGCAATATATATGTGAGAATTGTGAAATGATAAAAAAAAATAGAAAGAAAGAAAGAAAGAAGGAATGTTTAAAAGTCGGATATCTCATGCATTTATATACCTTAAAAAATTTTAAACCGTTTGACCGTTTTCAAATTTTGTTGCCCATTTATTTCATTGATATTTTTCTTCATTTAACTTAGTATTGTACAATCGTAAAAACAAAATGTAAGGATTGACCCAGTTTCTTTGAAACCAAGGGAAACTATTTGTTGGGTTTTACAGGGAAGACTACTGTATATGTGAAGAAAAGAAACATGCGCCTAATGTAAAGAATTTGTGTCACTTTTCGTGGGGCGGGGAAGGACTCCATAGTTTAAAACGCCACCACCGCCCCAAAACTCCGGCCAGGCATGAAGCGCCGCTCCGGTTGGGCGGAAACCTCAAATTTCTTTCTTTAATACTCAGTGCAAAGCACGTAAAACTTTCTCAAAATCTCAAAATACCACCATTGTGGAAGTATTGTCTAAAACCTGCCACAAAAAGAAGGTTTCACCAGAATCTTTGGGCTACATGTATCTTTCATGAATAGCTAGGATAGGGTTAGAGAAGACATAAAGACCAGTTTTTACGTAATTGATGGTCCTGCTGTAATCTAGGGCATCTTTTCCTTAATCAAGTAACCAGAGTCTAGAATCTAATTTTCCTTGTGGCGGTTTCTGGAAAAGTCTTTTAATGGGTTGCGATACCGTTTTCTTCCAAGAGACAATGCATTCTTTAAATAGACAACAACTTTGGAACGGTACCAAAAACCTCAACATCAACGATTAATCCTTACATTTCGCTTTTTCTCTTTTGTAAAAATTCTCAAATATGAAATGTTTCTTGAAATCCATTAAGTAGATAATTATAATTCCGGGAGAAAACGAGATACATAAGGGCAGGGAGTATTTCATTCTTAGACATTTTTATATTTTTCTCTTCTCTTTTTCTGCCTTCTTCATTTTTCTTGTATTGTTTGGTACAATAACAAATAAAAAAGAAGAAACCATATTTAGATAATAAAACTAATATTCTTTGCTATTTTTCCAAAAATGACTCTCGATGTGAATTATACCAATGGTACCAATGATAATATTTTCCCACGTTCTATGATGAATAACACAACGGATTATTCTAGCGTTCCCATTACATGGGAACTACCAAATATTGGAGAAGATTTCATCGAATCAACTCCTGCAAGTACCACCACTTGTGTTTCCGCAACCTCAACACTAGTTGAATCTGAAATTACAGTTAGTTCACTCGATACTAACAGTTCTATTAATTTTATTTCGTTTTCTCCTATCCCCTCTCACATATACCCTGCTTTTAGTAGAAATAGTGGGAGGGGAAGGAGAAATGCAATTTCTGTTCCTCATAACAGTTTTATTTCCCATCAGCAGTCAATTATATGTACAATACAAAACGATATACGTGGTTACACTTCTTCTCAGGCATCTAATAATAATGAATTGAATGAATTCAAAATAATATTAATTGGGTACTTCCAGGGTGTACCTGCATATGATGTGATATAGAGTAGAGGAACAGGATTGATTTCTTTTTGGGGTATGTTTACAAAAAATATCAGAAGATGGTACATTCTTTTTCTAGGTAGATTAGTATAATATATAACTATCAATATTTTATTTGTTGTATTTGATGCATACTAATTTCAGAAACATATTTCCTGTAATATCTATTGTAGTTACTTATTCATAAGACTATTTAATATACTGTATATATTCCATAAATAACATTTAATTAACCTAGTTGCCTGGATATCGCAACTGCGACACCTTTCATTGTAGAAAAGGACGATCTTGGTAACGGCGGAACGGGGCTCCTTCCTAGATCCTCATGCACCAGAACTGTTCTTTTCTGAGGATGAAAACATAACCAAATCGAAGAATTTTAGAAATACCGAATAATACCAACAAGGTTTGGAGACTGGAAAACTTGATCTTTAAGATAATAATATTTATAATTTGTTTATCTTTCATAACAATAACTCTCCAGATTTTAAGTTTTTTTATAGAATGAACGCTGAGAATTTTTCATTTGGGAATTTAACTCAATTTGAATAAAAAACCAATTTTTTTTTGAAGATATACATGTATAAATAATTTTATATAATTAAAGGTATCATTCCTCATTTCTAGTTCTTCGAGCGTTTAGTTTGTGGTCAGTAGTGTTGATTTGCTTTTGTGATGTTTCATTGTGACACTTTTATTATCAGTATCCGGGTAACACCACTTTTGAAAAATACCAAAATTTTTCCAAAAAATAATGAGATGAGATGAGATGAGTTAAGAGACTAGGTATATGCAAATAGAAGAAGTAATTAAAAATCTGTTTAGCATTCATATTCTATAGTAAAAATAATAGCTTCAACAAGACATCACCACACTAATAAGACTATCATGACGGCATATACTAATACGTCCCAATTACAAGCTACTTCTGCAGTAAATAGTTTGTTATCAAGTTTACTTCCTACAGCAGACAAGATTAAACTTAAGAAAAGTAATAAAAATGGAATGAAAAAGAAATCAACTGCCAAGGCACAACTAATAGATCATAATTTAAAGAAAAGACTCGAGTTACAACAATTAGATGTTCGTAAGATAAAGAAAAGAGAAAAAAAATTACAAAAATCTAAGATTAAATTTGAAAAATTACAAAATGAAAAATTTGAAAAATTAGCAAAATTAGAAATATTGAAAAAACATCAACTTGAGAAGACTTTAACTGATAAGGAAAAGAAATATTTAAAAAATTTGGTAAATTTGAAATTGAAGAGCTTGAAATCTTTTGAAATTGTTGATGAAGATGATAAGAATGAATTAATAGAATTACAAAATTTTATTCTAGATAAGACGATAAACAATAATGAATATAAAAGAAGTAAAAATAGAAGGAATAAAATTAAGAATTTCAAAGAAAATATCAAATCAAAATCTACTTCTAATACTAACGATGTTTCAGACCATAGATATGCTGGCTTGACTCCTGGTTTAGCTCCTGTCGGTTTAAGTGACGAGGAAGATTCAAGCGACGAAGAAGGAGAAGAAATGGAAGACGATTACTAATTTTTACACCAGAAAAAGAAAATACTAGTATTATATATACGTAGTCGAATATATCATATCTTGTAATAATAAAAAAGTTTCTTCTTAAATTTTTACAATAAAATATATACAATTTTTTTTTTCTCTTAGGCGTTGAATTATGTCTCTATCAAGTTCACTGACCTATTACTCAAATGGAATTTGACCTAATTCAAAATATGCTTGTCTTGTATCTATACACTGTTTACGAACAATTCGTTTCTTATCAGAAAGTGGTAATAACAATCCATCTATAACAGTTTGCTTAAAATTTTCACAATAATTTAATGGAACCACAGTAGTTAACAATTCCAACAATTGTAAACTTAGTAATCTTACATTAATGGTGTTAAATTTATCTGGTAAAACCAATTTCAATAACATTGGTACCAAGATATCAACATGATCAGTTATTAATTGATGGAATTTTTCTGTAGAATCCTTTAATGTACCTAGGGATGAAATTCTAACTTCTGCATTTGGCATTTCTAATGCTTGTAATAATAATGGTAATAAATCTTCAATGAATGGTTCCACTAAATTACTTGGTGTATGCTTTAAGATTAATGATAATGCAGTTAAATAATTACATTTAATTGTCATTTCTTGGGTAGATTTATAAGAATTCACTAATGTTTGGAAAATGTCACTGAAGAATTTTTGTTTGTATAATAATTTGACATTATTATTGTATGTTATATTTTTAAATTTTTGTAATGAATTAATATCAATGACGAAGATTTCAAATAATTTGGAAACAAATACTCCGACGTCTTCGTTGGATAATAATGCGATAAAATTTTCAAGAGTTTTCTTGGAATATTTGGAATTTTTCATGACTAATCCTTTACCTAACCATGTTAAAATTTCTAAATTAGTAATGGATAAATTATCGAATTTGAAAAATTCAATTACTTTATCCTCAGATAACCATTTATTTGATAAGATCATTAGTAATTCTAAATAACCAATATTTTCAAAAGTTGTTTTCATTTTAGTTTCATCGGTTAATAATGCGACGATTGCTTGGAAAATTTCATCAACATTTGATATTTGAACATTTTTATCAAGACCACTTAATATTTTAGAATATGGTAATGCTAAACGTGATGGTTTTTCCAAAATTTTATAATCATCAATGAAAATTTTATTATATCTATTCAATTGATCTTGATGAGTTTTCAATGGAATTTTCAAACTAATAAAGAATAAAACGTTTGAAAGTAAAGATAAATTATGATCATCTTCAGCAATTGGTCTATCATTAATCATTATATTAAACAAATCATTTTCTACAGCATTTTTAATATTAATAGCGTCATTCTCATTAATTAATGAAACATTATTTTCAAAAAGTGAATATAAAGTGGATAACAAAAGGAAACAATAATCATTTGAAGATCCAATCTTAGCGACGATAGATAATTTACCACATAAATATATGATACTTTCTTGCACAAGGATATGTCTTGAAGTAGTGAAATCCAATATAATTTTCAAAATTCTTTCAATGGGGACAATTTCATCATTATTCCAATGAATGAATTCACTTGCATCATTAGGTAATAAATCCAACATTTTTTTTAATGAAACTTCAAAAACGACATTTTCATAAAATTCACTAATAACTTTTAAACCTTCCAAACATGCGTAATAAATATTTTTATTAGAATCAGTTAAGATTGTTTCTGTAATGTATTGAACGATTAATGAAATTTCATCTTCAGTCAAATACCCAACCATTTTAATCATCTTTGTGAATTGAATGATGGATAATGTTCTTACTGTGACTTCTAATTTAGAATTACCAGTTAAAGCCATTCCTAAGATCATTAAAATTTCATCTTTATATTCAAACAATTTATTATCAGGGACAGTAATGATTTTTGGTTCATCTTGCGCGGTGGTAGTGATGATGGTGGTGGAGCCGAATACGTTAACGTATGAATCCAAAAAAAAGGATAAATTCATTAATAATAATTTCAATTTTGGTATTTCTGAAGTATTTTGCAAAAACAAGGGTAAAGTATTTGTGATGACAGTATTAAAAGTGATTAAATTAGCTGAACCAATGGATGCTAATATACTACAACTTTGTTTCAAATCCTTTTCGTACGTGAAATTTGGTTTTAATTCTTCAAAGATATGATTAAAGAATTTCAAGAATTGTTCATGATTATATTTTTCTAATTCATTTGCGATTATTTTCATTATATTTAATGCGATTTGATAATTTGTTTGTATGGAATTTGTGGTGGTGGAGATGGTAGTGGATTCATTAGTTATAGGGTTTAACATTGTAGATTCTGTACTACCTTCACTGTTATGGATCAATTCGAATTTTAAAGAGGTCCAAATGGGTAACCATGAATCTATAATGTATTGACCGCCATAATTTTCAATACATGATTTCATTGTTAATAAAGTATCATTTTTTACAATTGGTGATGATGCAGACATTTTATCTATTAAGTTATCAAAGACATCTGATGCGAAGATTGAAGATGATGATAAAGCTGATCTTAGGGCTAGTTTCAAATCTGAATTTGATATCTTGTACGGATCATTTTTAGGAGGTTTAAAAGTGATTGGGAAATAAGCGAAAAGGATATCGAATAATTTATTTTTGAAATTTGTGACATTTTTCAAATTAGTTGTAATTAATTTATTTAATTTAAATGAAATTAATAAATTTTTCGGATCCTTTTCTCCTGTAGCGATGTGAATGAAAGTTTCAATGAATAAATCGTTCAAGTTTGGATGCTTTGTGATGAAGTCTTTGATATAGATTGTTTGTAATATTTCGAATGGGATGAATCTTGTTGCAGCTAAGAATTTACTTGGATCATATGATTCCTTTAAAGTGGTCAATAGAGTAGTAATTTCATTTATAGAAATATATTTCATTGCAATTAAAGAGTTAAACGCATCTAACGTGAATTTCATTAATATATCATCATCAAATTTTGATTTATAAAAATTAAAGATGACTGATATCTCATTTCTTAATAAAAGATCATGTGGAATATTTGATAATATGGATGAAAGACAATGTAATGAATTTTGTCTTTTTGAATCTTCATCTGATGTCATTTCATCTTTTAAAGCCAATATGATATCTAAAAGTTTTATGGATTTATTTTGGATATAAGAAGCCAATTGTAATGATATTTGATCGGCCTTTTGCTCATTGACATTTACATTAGCCAGGAACATGATGATAGCGGCATCGACAGATTGTTTAATGTCATCATGAGCCATGGTTGGTTGGTTGGTTAGTTAGTTTTGGTGGTTGATGGTTTGTATGTGAGGGTGTTTGTCAGGAAGTGATGGAAGCTTCCTAAAATAATAAAGATATATCTACTGGGATAAGACGCTATCAGATATTTATCATAGAAAGCTAATGCAAAAAGCATGTCGATTATACAAGTTGCCATGTTATATATAATAATAATTTTTCAGTCTTCCACCTTCGGCCCGGTTTTCTTTCATTGCTATGCGCTCGCTTACGGATAGTGGTCTTTTTGTTACATCCTGACTAATTAAGAAATTAAGGAATTAAGGAATTATGAAATTATGATTCAAAGGATAGAGGTCAGAGAACATGGAAGGATATGATATTGTGCTCTATCTAATTTAACGGTACAGTATATTATTTATAATGTTTTCCTTTAGTGTTCCATGAGAGGGTTTCGTAAAATCAACCTGCCGCATATGAAACAGACATACCCAGACATATATGTATATATATATATATTGACACGCATCCATCAATCCATCCAAAATGTATGTATGTATGTATGTATGTATAGTATAGTAATAGTAGAGTATGTATGTCTCTGTGGGGAAGGGTGAGATGTCCAGATAGCTATAGCCGCCCAGCTATATACTATGTCATATTTAACTCTCTGGCTGTGACAGGCATTTTTTGTATGTACCATGTGATTTTATTTATAGCATAGTATAGTATAGTATTCTGGGACACATTTCCTCAAATGAATGCACGTGGCACTCACACATTGCTTGGACAGACGGACAGGTGGATGCCACATGACTAGGGCTTGGTTGTAGGGTTGTAGTACGTATAGGTTGGTTTTGTCTGTTTAAGGGCGGATGCTTTACACACACCCAGACACCTCACGGGCTGTAACTCCGAGGCAGCCCCCGATCACGTGCCGCTTTGCCGCTTTTAGTTTTTTTCGCAGATTTGTTTTTGTTTTGCTTTGCTTTGCTTTGTTTTGGTTTTTGATTTAGTTTGTTTTGATGTTTTGATATATTAGTTAATTGTCAAGTGTGAAGTGTGTGTAAAGTGTAAGGTACCCAATAGTGGATCACGTAACCTACAACACACTACTCAATTACTCAATTAACTATCATCGAGTCAGTTGAATACTAATTGAACATCATAAGTTTCAGTGTTAAGGAAACTTAAACTCTAACTACACTTCTTTTGCTTCTCTGTCTTTGTTGTAAACAAGTTCTGAACTACCCACTGATAGACAACATTTCATTCTACTCATCTACGACAAAAATATCAGTTATAGTACACACACACACACACACATAATTCAATGTCGAATACTGCAAATAATCCTGAATATACACCAGAGGAACATCAAGCATTCGTAAACGCCGTTATATCTGTATTGGACGCTCCTGAACAACAAACTATAGTATCCGTTGAATGTTCAAACCAAAATACTATAGCTGCAGAAGTACAAGCTTACGCTAAGATTGCAGGTATAAATTGGACATATTATGTCAAAGAATTAAACGTATCCATAGGTAGAAATACTGAACCAACTAATCCCTCCAATAATACAAATGAATTGAAAATTAATATAGATTTAGGTCCAGCAAAAATAGTATCAAGAAATCATGCCGCAATAAGTTATAACATTCAAGAAGGTGCATGGCAATTGAAAATTATAGGAAGAAATGGCGCTAAAATCAATTATGAAAAAATTGCCAATGGATCCACTGCATTAATTGATTCTGGGGCTATCATAGAAATAGGTGGCACTCAAATGATGTTCATATTACCTGATCAAATACCTTACATTCACCCAACTTGTTTGGAATATTTGGTCCCAAAATTATATAACACCTTTGGATTGGATCGTGCAGCGAATCCATTATTATTCGATACCATTAGAAGATCTTCATTTTATCATGAAATTCAATTACAACAACAACAGCAACAACAGCAACAACAGCAACAACAGCAACAATTACTTCTACAACAACAACAACAACAACAATTACTCCTACAACAACATCATCATCAACAACAACAACAAACACTACCACCACAGCAACATCATCATCAACAACAACAACAAACACTACCACCACAGCAACAACAAACTCAACAACCACAACAACGTATTAAAGCTTTCAAAATGTATGGAAGCGGTAACCTAAATTACCCAGCTGGTACTCAATTCGTAAATAATAGAACTCCAAGTAATTCATCAGGAATATTTAATCCAAATGATACCACAACATCTTCCATATACGGAATAAATAATAATAATAATACTACATCCATAAATTCATCTTCAACGGGTCCATTATCTTTCCCTCATTCATTAGATTTCGCATCTGATTTATCTCGTGATGAAAATAGATCTGTTAAACCACCACATTCATACGCAACTATGATCACTCAAGCCATATTATCGACTCAAGAAGGTATAATATCATTAGCTGACATTTATAAATTCATATCTTCCAATTATGCATATTATAGATTCGCTAAACCTGGTTGGCAAAATTCCATTAGACATAACCTTTCATTAAATAAAGCTTTTGAAAAAGTCCCCAGAAGACCAAATGAACCAGGTAAAGGTATGAAATGGAGAATTAATAATGAATTTCAAATGGATTTTTTAGAAAAATGGAAATCTGGTAAAATTGGGAAAATAAAAAGAGGTTCATCTGTCGCTAGACAATTACAATTACATTTATCTAAATTTAATTCTTTACCAACTCAAAAGGATTATTTACCTATTAAAATTAATCATACCATTTTGAATGATGATGAACATGAATCATCAATCTCTAGAGTGGAACATGATCCCGAGCAACATAATTCACAAACAACATTGAAAGAAATGTCAAACAATAACACTACTAGTAATAGTAATAAACCAAAACTAAAGTATGAAAATTATCAATCAAGTGGAATGGCCCCTGATGAAATTAATAAAAATGATGACGAAATGAATAGTAATGAACTGAATGATGAAAATGAAAATGAAAATGAAAATGAAAATGAAAGTGAAAGTGAAAGTGAAAGCGATAGTGGAGGCGATAGCGATACAGAGAAACAACGAGGACAAGAGCATGCAACTTTACAACCACCACCTCAAACAAAACCAAAAATTCAAATTCAACCACCTTTGGATACAATGGGAACGAAACTTCTGACAACCAAATCACAATCATTCAATACTAGTTTGGGATCCAATGATCCTTATAGAAATAATACAGAGGTAATATTGAAACCAAATGTAAATGTTAACACAAATAATAATCCTCCTATTTCATTTACCAATCCATCAGCATCATCATCATCATCATCATCATCATCGTCGTCATCAAATAGCGACAATAATAATAATAAACCAGCTTTAACAAATGGCTACTTACCACTTACTTCTAACAATAGTTTAAAAAATACTACCACTACAACTAATAATATCAACAATACCCCGGTATATGATTCTTTATTACGATCTCCAACAAAATCATTCCATGTAAAACAAATGGAAGCTTATACTCCAGAACGAGGAAGTACAAATCAACAACAACGACAACAACCAAATATATCACCGGAGGGAATTAATGATCAAATTATCACCACAACCACCACAGCCACCACGAACGCTACAACTACAAATGCAATGGCGGTAAATACTGATGCCACAAAATCCATTCCTACTACTTCGTATTCTACAATGACAAACACGGCAAACAAAATTGCCAATACTGAAGAAGCATTAGGAAACAATATAAACCTAGAAAATAACAACACCAACGCTATTGCTAATACCGAAACTGATACAAATCCTAATGAAAATATAAAAACAACACCATTTTCCAATAAGCCATCAGGAAATCGTAGTTCACCAAATGTTTGGAGCCTTTTACAATTTAGTTCAGTGAATAATACACCTGCCACCTCAAAAATTAGTAATAATAAAGTGACAGACTTAAAATCAGAAGAAAAAAAAATCCAAGATAATGAAACAACAAAAGATATATCATCTTCACCATTATTAAAAAAGATTACAGTGATAATGAAAAATCAGACGATAATGCAACTGATAATAATAATAATAATAATAATAATAATAATAATAATAATAATAATAATAATAGAAATTTAATGCTAGATACAAATGGTGCTAAACTAACTGTAGTAAACAACTTATAGAGATTTTTTGCATATTACTTTATTTATCCACGTTCTATCCCGCCCCTCTTCAATTCTTTTTCTTACAACTCGAACTCAATTTCATTCAATTCTCATATCCCACATTTCGGCCAAAACCCTGCCAAATTACGTACATAGTTATTTTTAACTATATATGTCCCTTCGAAATAGATTTTCATATTTTTGTATTTCATAACATTATATTATACAATTTTAATACATCTTTCCTTCTCTATTATTATTATATTAAATATACCTTTTGGTAAGATTCCCTGATCAGACATATATCCGAATGTCAGATATGTAATGATTCCAACGTTATACTAGCATACATTTATAAAGTTACAAGTTTACCTCAAGCCGTTTACGTTTCGTTTCGTTACGTAGAATATTTTTCGGACGCGAAAAATATCATTGATCGACAAATTTCCCCTTAATAATATTTATGACCGTAAACCCATACATACCCAGAAATATTAATCGCGTTTCTGAACAAGACGAAACTGCGTCTTATCACGCCTGAATTTCTCCCCACTAGACATTCAACTGCTCCTTCTAAACAGTTCTGGCCATCATATCAATCTAGGCAGTCCTAGAGGTAGGATGCTACCTAGAGTCGGCTACCCTCTTCCCAGCCCAATCCAAACTTACTAGGCGGAAGCACTACCCCATACGGAACGGGCTTCAACTCTTGCCTCACTGCATAGTGGGAATTCTAAGGTAAATTAGTAGTGAAATTACTAGCATACCTCAATAAAAAAAGACACTTGTAATTTCAGTAGTTGATTGATTGATAATTCCGAACCAACCCACCAACGAACGGAAATTAAGATGTCTAAGTTTGAACCAGTCTTTGTTATTGATGGTATGTGCGAAATATAATGTTTTAGAAAAACGCTAGTGGTTCAAAATAATTGGGATGGGCAAGATATCAAAAGTTAACGTTTGAAAGCTCAACGAAGAATAAATAAATACGATACGATACGATACGATATGATAAAATCGTTTATCTGATAATAGAGAACATATAAATTTTGTGATACATTATTGTACAACTATGAGGTGCAAGGATACCAAAATTCTAGATGAAATGAAAAAAAGATATAAGATACGAGTAACAATAGGAAAATGGACTTTCTCTTTCACATTGTATAAATAAACAGTGGAGGTCGAGATTTACTACAAAGATACTTCTGGAACGAATGAACAAACCTGGAGGAAGGTCGTGAAAAGAAATCTTTATATTGGCATAGTTTTAGTTCAAGAACCCAATTGAGAAAGACTAGTTTAAGACAAAAAATAAACGTTGTTTACTAACAAGTAATAAAAATTAAACAACAATATAATTCATATGAGGGATTATTATTTTGATTTTTTTTATTCCATTTTAAATAGGTAAGGGCCACTTAGTAGGTCGTTTAGCTTCCATTGTTGCCAAGCAATTATTGGAAGGTCAAAAGATCGTTATTGTCAGAGCTGAAGCTTTGAACATTTCTGGTGAATTCTTCAGAAACAAGTTAAAGTACCATGACTACTTGAGAAAGGCTACTCGTTTCAACAAGACTCGTGGTCCATTCCATTTCAGAGCTCCATCTAGAATCTTCTACAAGGCTGTCCGTGGTATGATTTCCCACAAGACTGCTCGTGGTAAGGCTGCTTTGGAACGTTTAAAGGTTTTCGAAGGTGTCCCACCTCCATATGACAAGAAGAAGAGAGTTGTCGTTCCAAACGCTTTGAGAGTCTTAAGATTGAAGCCAGGTAGAAAATATACTACTTTAGGTAAGTTATCTTCTTCTGTTGGTTGGAAATACGAAGATGTTGTTTCCAAATTGGAAGAAAAGAGAAAGGTTAGATCAGCTGAATACTACGCTAAAAAGAGAGCTTTTAACAAGAAGGTTTCTTCTGCTAATGCTGCCGCTTCTGAATCTGAAGCTGCTAAGCAATTGGCTACTTTCGGTTACTAAGTTATTAACTTTATTTGTTGAAAATAAAAATAAACATCATCATTTTAAACTAAATAAATAACTTTCTTTTAATAAATCTTTTTATCGCCACTTTAATTCATACAACCAAAAACAAAAAATTTAAACTTAAACACGTTTTTCCTTTCTTATATATACATACATGTACAGAAAGAAATAAGGGAGATGTATGGGATGTAGTTACAACTTAATGTAAAGCAGTATGTCATAATTGAATTCCTCGGTCATCTAATCTTACTGTTGATTTATCGAAACCGATATTCTTACCCTATAAAATTTAGTTGTGAAAATATCTAATACATTGTATATTCTATAACGTGTGAATAAAAAAAATGCTGTTGATGGTTATTGAACGAGGTAAACTATTGTTCCATTAAATTATAGAATTGTTAAAAAAAAGAAGAAGAAATAGCTACTATATCGTATAGGAATTTCATATCTTTATATACGTACATGAGATCGTTGCTGGAATCGACGACAAAACTTAAACACTTGGTAATGGAGATAACAAATTGAATAGATTTGGTTTATTTGGAGTGTTAGCCCATCCTAAGTATAATACAAATGGTATCCAACCATAATGAGCTAGATTATGAGTAAGGTTTAGAACTTTTGTAATACGTTCTTTAGATTCGTCGCTTAAAATGAAGGAAGGTAAGAATTGCATGGCTTTCTTAATGTATTGGTATTAGCTTCCTTTTTGATTTGGTGAAAGATAAATGCAATTAATAAACCATCTTAAGCATCACAAGAAGTTTATTTATTCCAAATAGCTTCCCTGTATGGAATGCCAATTGTTCTTGAATCTTCAATTTTCTCACACAAAAGAATTTGAGCTCGTTGGAAACGATAATTATTCGTGTCAGAAAGTTTATAAGTGTCAGCAATTCTTTAAAAAATGCCAATAATTTCTCAGTATTTTTTTTTCCCATTTTATAGCTATTATATAAATCGAGCAATTCCCTTGTCATTAAGTATGTATCTACTTTATGGAAAAGAATAATAACATAATTTTTAAAAAAAGAAGCCCAATATGTGAACTACCCAATAGACATACATAAATAAATGAATAAATACGATTTTTTTAAAGGAATATGTTTTTCATGTACAAACGACAGCTTTTGAGCAATCATCTTCATAGCAACAATTCTAATGGGTTTTCAATGACAGTCTTTAATTCTTTCATGAATTCTGCTGCTTTAGCTCCATCAATAGTTCTATGATCAAATGTACCTGTAATATTCATCGTATCATCGAATGAAAACCCATTTTCAGTGGTTACATCTTCTACAGGGACCCGTTCCACAGTACCGATAGCCAAAATGGTTGATTGTGGTGGATTAATAATAGATGTGAACATGGAAATTGCATCGTTCATACCCATATTGGAGATACAAATGGTACCACCTTGGAACTCATCTGGATTCAATTTATTTATCTTGGCGCGTTTGACTAACTCTTTAACTTCTTTAGAAATAGTACTTAACCCTTTTGAATCCGCATTTTTCACTATTGGTGTCAATAAACCTGTTGGTGTAGCCACAGCAACTGAAACATCTACATTCTTAAACCTTCTGATTATATTTTTACCATCGGGCATCCAATATGCATTAGCATCGGGAACTCTCTTGGCTGCCACTGTAATGGCTTTAATTAAGATATCATTTATTGATAATTTATACTTATCATTTGCAGTGGAATTCAATGATTTTCTCAATTTTAATAATTTAGAAACAGATATTTTGGATGAAATGATATAAGATGGGATACTTTGTGTTGATTGTAATAAACGATCACCGATAATTTTCCTCATGTTTGAAATTTCCATATCTTCATATGAGGTAGAGGTAGCAGTACTTGATACGGATAATGTAGGTCCACCACTGCTGGTTGATGATGATGGTGCATTTTTATTCTTTTCCAAAAATTCCATTACGTCTGCCTTAACGATTCTACCATGTGGGCCAGATCCCTTCATGTTTTTCAAAGCGATACCATTTTCCAAGGCAATTGTCTTAGCCAATGGAGAAGCAATAATTCTTGAAGTATTAACAGTGGCATCTTTGTCAGTTGTAGCCGTTGTTTTCTTTGATTTTGGTTTTGATTTTGGTTTTTCTTCAGATTTGTCTTCAAGTTTTTTGGATGCTTCGTTTCCATCCTCCTTTTGTTGCTTTGCAGTGTTATCATTACTGCCATTACTGGTACTGCCAGTCACCTCATCCAGTTTAAAATCTTTAAATGCTGGAACATCATTTTCCTCCTCGACATAAACGGCAATTGGTTTATTCACCGGGATATCTTTAGTACCTTCTGGGACCAAAATCTTAGCTAAAAACCCTTCATCTTGGAATTCGAAATCCATTTGAGCTTTATCAGTTTCCACCTCGGCAATAACTTCACCAGGAGATAATGAATCCCCTTCCTTTTTAGTCCAAACTGCCAAATTACCCTGAGCCATGGTAGGGGATAAAGCGGGCATACCAATGATCATATGAGGCGGATATGAAGAAGATGCGTAGGTTGCTCTTAGATGCAATTGATATCTCAGTTGATTATTGATTTGAGATCTTGTTGATGCGATCACTCCACTAGATCTCGAGATTTTTGGAATGGCCCTTAAGATCGCTGACATGGTTGTTCTGTGCCTGTATGTGTGCGTGTGTCTGTTTTTAGAATTGATCTGTCTCCAAAAGTGAGTTGTTTTACTTGATTGTTTGTCAATTGATAATTCAACTAGCTTATATATCAGTGTTGGTCCCCTTAACTTGTTACTTGTCTGTTAGGCAAAAAAATGGTGTTCCGGCAGATACGATTTGTATTCTCCTTATTTGAAATTTATGTAACGGCACAAGTTTGTTGGTTTTCTACGTAGGGACGACGCAAATACACTACAAAATATTACTAAGGATAAAGAGATATGATGTGATAAGACGAGATAAAAATATATCTATATATGTATATATATAGATATATAAATGCGTGTGTATGCATGGGACCTTGTATTTAATGGAACCAATTATCTAGAGTTATAGGTTTGTCGGAGTCTAATATATCATTACTATTCATGAGTGTGGATTCCACATTATTTGCCCACTGTTGAGCCATTATTTTTCTTTTGAATTTATAAAATCTTCCTCCCATTGTATAAGTAACCCATTCGCTTCATCATTCTTCTTCAATAGAGTTTGACAAGTTTGCCATGAAAACCTAACCATTTCCTTTGGCCACCCAAACAATAAAGTTTGATTTTCACGTAACCATTTAGTAGTCTTCGCATCTGAAGGATATCCGGATCCAATAATTTCATCCACTTCAGGTCTTTTCAAAGATTCCACCAGTATATCTCTAGTAACCTTAGCAACGACACTAGCTACACTAACCACACAAAACAAAGAATCTGCCTTTTTCGTGACGGTGAATTCCACGGAGGGAAACCTATCTTGCAATTTTTTCTGATAAGTTTGTGAAGGACCCACAGTATCTACATAAACATGACTCAAATTGACACCCAAGTTTAACACACCTTGTATCAAAGCCATAGTAACATCGTGAGCTTGTTCATTCAAATTATATACTTTTTCAGGTGGATATTTCAACATTCCTGATGATATATCCAACGGTGTAATGGAGGTAGTAGCGTACCCTATGCTGTCCAGTTCAATCTCATCTTTCTGGAGATCATGAGAGTTATGACGATACATTTTGGAGAATAATTTTCGACGGATTGGGTCTGTTAATTTTTTGGAGTCATCGAATTCATAATTTGGTATAATAGTTTCATTTTGATATTCTTCCGTGCAGTAACTGACTCCGTAAACCATGGGACCCAAGACTGGCCCACGACCTGCTTCATCCACACCCATTATGATGGGAGATGCGTCATTGTTTCCAAGTATGGATGGTGGAACTGGGGAGAAATATGATGTTGTATGGATGGATTGTAGTGCGGATTCCACTGTTGGTGGTAGAAGAGTTGGGGTCGTAGACATGGAAGAGCCTGTCATTGGGTAAGCGTCTTACTTAATCAAATTGTTAGTAATCGCCCAAAATCTATGGGTTGTGGATTGTCTTGGGTATTTTTTACTTTTGTCTAGTTATGTAGGAAATACATATAAAGTATTTATATAATTGAAGTATTGTTTGCTTACGCGTCTGTTTACCTTCAAGTTGTTTTCTCGCGTTTTTAATCGCTATGAAACGGTTCTCTTCCGTGGAACCTAGGGCACGTGACTTTATCTTTTTGCTTGGGTTAGGTCTATGACCGAATGAAAAAAAATATATATATATATATATATCCCAACCCTAAGAAGAGTTTTAACCCTTACCAAATATGTGTCATGCGACTGGTTCTACTCTTCCAATCCACGTGATACCGGGGAACCCCGACGGGGTGGTGGGAGAGCTTCCGCGGAACTTAAAAGGGAAACAATTTTGGAAATTGTCGCAATTACTAATTCTTCTTATTATATATATATATTTAACAATAAGATACCCTTTCTTTGACACCAAAGGTAATATTTGTATACATCTGTCATTCAATAACGGTATATCAAATTGAGAATCGAAGCCTCTATTACAACAATAGCCAACTACTAAGCGGCCTATTTCTTTACCAATCAAAAAGTGCATACTCATCGAGGAAGATCGATAATAGCAGCATTTATTAAAATAAATAAATACATAAATAAATGAATGACGAAGTACGCAGTCTAGATGATATCGCAATGGATCTTGACATTGATCTAAATTTAGATCTAAACGTGAACATGGAGAGAGACATCCCTCTAGATGCAGATCCACTTCTAAAGGTACCACCTTCTCCTACGGTGAGTGAAGACTCCATGATTTTCGAAAGAAACGTTCAAGAGCAACCATATCTTTTGTCTTCTCAAAGTGTTAACACTAGCCAAACTACAGTTGATGATGGAAGTAGAATCTCACTAAAAGGGAAAAATTACCAAAACCCTACGATGAAACAACAATTTATCGATAATCCAACTATCTTCTCCCCTGTTCCAATGAACCCATCTTCATCACTGGATCTCAATAACATTAGACAAAGGAAACCATCGTTGTCTGCGTCTTCTACATCATTAGCTTCTTCAATTAGGTCATCTTCAGTTTCAGTATCATCCTCATCATATTCTTTTTCCAATTTCATCACTCATCCGCAAACCCCTTCGAAGTTCATATACCTTGCATCACCATCAGCATCACCATCCTTTAACCAGAAATTGCAAAAAAATAACAGAGTATCATCATCAATTCCTTCTGTTCGTTATAATAATCATCATCACCATCATCAACATCACCACCATTTAGAAAATTTCGTAGCACCCGCATTAGATGCTAGTTGTTCCTTAATAAATGATGAAAATACTCATTTTGATGATGTAGATTTGATATTTTCTCATAGACCTTCTTCAACAGCTGCCCTAAGTGATGCTTTAAGAAGATCCTCTTTCAATTCTTTTGGTTCATCTTTACAGAATTTCCCTTCATCTTCTTCCCATTCATCAGATCCGGATCCGGATCCGGATACTGTTGATCCTGTTGATTCAACTTCAAACGACGTACACAACTCTTCCTCTTCCTCTTCATTATCATCCTCATCACAAACAACAGTTACATCCAATAATAATGACAATAATGACAATAATGACAATAATGACAATAATGCTAACGACAATATCGACCATATAAACAAAGTATCTGCAAAAGAGAGCAAGCCAAGAATATTAAGATTTTATTCTTTTGCAGATATGTTATCTGATGAAATATCAACGACCATACAAAATCCTTCTTGTATTCAACAATCAAAATCGCAGTCACAGTTACCATCAACAAATTTTTTGAACCCATTTAATGCAAGAACAACCAAGAATGTCAATACCGATACCAATACCAATAACAATAATTATTCTAATCGTTCAAGGGAAAATTCTTCCTCTTTACTATCACCATTAGCAAATTTAAATTCAAGACGTTATCCTTCTTCTTTACCTCAATCCTCGAAGAAATTATCTTCACATAGTAATCCTTCCATTCTATCGGATAAAAATAAAATTAAAAGTTTTGACTTCGATTCTAGTGAAAGTGAATATGATGATTTTTCAGATATTGAGAATGATGGGAACAAAAATACAAATGAAATATCATACAAAAACAACAATATATTTTCGAATAAAAACTTAAATAAATATACTAAGTCAAGGTCACAATCACAATCACACACAACAAGAGGATGTTTTTCAAAGAGTTCAACTTCATTAAAAAAACCACAATCCACTTCAGCATCATCATCTTCATCGTCATTACTACTTTCAACACCCATTACAACTGTTCAATCCCCACCTTCTATATCAACACCATCTCCTCTACTGAAAGCAAGAAGTTATTCAAATAATAACATTAATATGAGAAATATCAATATCGTTAGAAATAAAAACAATACCAATACCAGTAATTTTTGCCATTCTCCTATTCAACAAACGCAGAAAAAACCACCAACTTTATCGAAACAAAAAGGAAATACTTTATCAACTTTACCAAAGTTGTCATCAATAACGAATACCACTTTAAACAATACAAATACTATTAATTCATATTCAACATCAAATTCAACTTCAACTTCAAATATTCTATCAAACACACCAGAAGAGACAAGAAAATCCAATTATTCATCTTCTTCCTCAACTCTATCTCTACCACTATCGCAACAAACTCTGCAACAAGCCAAATTAAGTGCCATACTGAGATATAAAATTAAAAATACCACTACAACTACCAATACCAATACCAAAACAACAAAATAAATGACCCTAAATATCTAATACCAAAAATGCAACAGATAGGCACTCTATACATATATATTATCCTCTATATTAAGATGCTAGTTCCTCATAAGATTCTAAAAAATCACACAGATTACGCACCGTGATATCTACCATTTTATGTTTTGTTTTTTTTCATTTTTTATCACTTTCTATATATCTATAGACATAAGTTTCCAAAACAACTCAACTTAATTGAAAACTGGAATCATGCACATGCCCCCCCCCCCCCCCCACCTTTTTATATACATATATTTTCATAAATAATCTTTCCTTCCAGCTGTTCTAACAAATCTTCTTAATTGCCATTCCACATCTGCATCTTTATTTTCTAACGTTCCTAATCTTAATTCATACAGCCTCATCTCAAAACGAGGTCCCACTTCTGCCATCTCCACACCATCTCTTGTCTTCACATAGACATGTTGTCTAACACTAATAAAGTCTCCTCTATTAGCAAATGTAATCACCCTAGAAGAATCCACTTTAACACCAGGTGCAAACAAATGTTTCAAAATCGTTACCACTCTTTTCCCCAAATCAGTAGTAAAATTATCAAATATTAAATGTGGGTTCACTTCACTTTGATTCCCAGCATTCAAAATATCGTGTCTCAATACAACATTATGTAAACTGAAATACGCTGTGGGACCATGTGGGAAATGTGACACTGTCAATGAAGTTGGTACACCTCTATGTTCATGTAATATAATCAAATCGGAGGTACCAGAGTTAATACAAGCACTAACTAAATTAGGCATAACATAATTACCTCTATTCAATCTGACAGCATTAGGAAACAACAATTTAATCTCTTTGGCAAATTGTGATAACCTTGTACTAGGATCTCTTGATGTACTAACAATGATACGAGGTTCCACTATCCCAGAAGTATGTGAATATTCATCATCAATTTCTAACTCCTCTTTGTCTGCATCAGGGTGAGATTGATCGTATTGGAAATCCTTTTGTAATTCAAGATCTTCAGCAAGTTCCTTCGGCAGAGGTTTCCCTTGTGCTAATGCAGTTTTAATTATCTGACGCTTTTCATGAAGTTGGGATTCTTGTAATTCTTGAGCTTTACGATATAAATATTCTCTTCTTTCACGCGCTTGCTTTCTTAACATATTTCCTTGTGCTTAAGTATTTAATGTAGTATGTTAATGGAATTATATGAACTCTTTCTTTTTCATTATTAATGTACAAACTTGGTATCGACTGGTTCATTATCTTCTGTTCTTCATTATAGCTCATTATAACATAACTCATCGCAAGTTTTTCTTTTTTTTTTTTTTTTTGTAAAAATTTTCCACAAATTAGGGCTTACGTAATACCTTAGGGCATTTTATCATTAACCTCACTTGACAAGAATAGCCCTATTCCGAGGATTATATAAACATTTTCATCCAATATGGTCTACAAGCTTTTATCTTTTTACTTTGTACGTAGCTCCTTTTTGAATTAAATAAATAAATCTATACTTGAATCACATCTATATGTATGCCTTGAACAGCATCTTTGTTGGTTTTTTCAGCTCAGTTCACTTTTGTTGCTTCCGTCGATTATAATCCTTAACAATTTTCTCCTCTTCTGAAATTTCCATTCTTGTCTTTAAAAATCCTGCATTCCGGCTCTTTGAAGGTATATCCATAGATTCTCTTCTACTATTCACATTACTACCACTAATACTGCCCCCTGCTCTTCCTCTTCCTCCGCCAGCTGCATTCCTTTCTTCCCGTTGTGTCATTTCTTCTTGTTTTCGTAATCTTGCAGCTGTCAACCTACTACCGCCAATATTAGCGGCCATCCGTTGTTGATGAATATTATTTGGTAAAAACATATGAGTAGCTAGTGCAGTAGGTAAGATAGTTTGTGCCGTTGGTGGAGCATTTGATTCGTGTAAATATCGTTCGCCTGTAGCTTCCGAGACAATGCTACTAAAACTTTCCGTCCTTCTTGTTCTTGGCCTTGATGTCTTCTTGGTTGTTGTTCTTGTCCTCGATCTTGATCTACCTTGCTGTTCTTGCTGTTCTTGTTGCGTCTTGATCAAATTCACCGTGCTTGTTAAATCGCTTGACCTTGGTGGTGATACAGAACCTAATGCGTTTACCGTACTTGTTTCTAAAGTGGCCAATCTAGATATAAGCCCAGAATCTTGAGAATGTATTGGTGCAGGAGTTGTAGTATTTGTATTGTTGTTATGCTTCGGCGTTAATTGGGTCTGTAATGATAACATGGATGAAGTTGAGTTGCTATGATCCTTCTTATTGGTAATCTGTATGTTATCATTCGTTGTCTGTGATTCATCGTTGTTAGTTATATTGTTGCTATTCTGATTTTCCATGGTTTCATTTACAAACAAACCGCTCAATAAGCTTCGTCTAACTCTCTCATGGGAACGTACGGTGTTATTTGATGATACAGAAGATTGATTAGACTTCATTTTTTTTCTATTCTCATTATTTTTGTTTTTATTCTTATTTTTTGTGAATATCAATTTATCCCACTGTTTCCTATAATATTGATCTTCTTCATCTTCATTCAGATCATCAAATCCATCATCATCGTCATCTGCATAAAGGTCGGAATCTTCTGAAACACTATCCCAATCTGAATCATCATCTTCTTCATCTTCACTACTAAAGAATATTTTATTATTATTTTTATCTAATGATTTTGAAACATCTATCTTCTGTAAATCTGTACCCGAGTGTTTAGCAAACAAGGAGTGCTTTTTCAAATTCGGTGATTTTCTTGAGAACAAAGTATTTGTAATATTGGTAGTTATCTTATCGCTATCATTGTTTGAAACGACTTTTTTAGTGATGATTGTATTGGTATCAAAACCTGTAACAATAGTTTGTGGATTCTCCTTTTTCAGTACAGAATTAGTACTCATTTTAAAATTTATAATCTTATTTGAGCCCTGGTTGCTGTGGTTGGTGTTACTACTATCACCATTGTTATGGCTAATATCATTATTAACTGTAGTTTTATACTTTTCAGTCATATTCGAAAATAATCCAGTAGATGACTTGTATGGTATTGATGCCACATCAGCTGAACTCGTTGAAGTATGTGTATTATCATTAGTTGCTTCCTGCTTATTTCCTTCCATAACCGGTTGTATACTCGTTCTTCTTGATGATATTGTAGATGTAGAAGCTGAATTAGGTAGAGGAGATACCTCTAATAATATCTCTCTCGATTTCGGTAAAGCAGTAGTATTGCCAGCAAAAAGACTTTTGTTCGACGTAGGTACTGTTCGATTTGATCGATCATTTGATTCAGAGTGGAGTCGAGTCTGAATTGCATGTTGGGGTTGTACTTGAGTGTGGGATCGTACTTGAATAGTATTATTTGCTCTTGCAGTCGATGATGAAGAAGAAGATGATGACGATCCATAATTAGTGGGGTTCTTAACGGGATTTAATACATAATAAATATTTTTCACACCATCTCTCTTTTTCGAGCGATTAATATTATGGTTTTTTAATAAGGCTTTGTTCATAATCCGCCAGCTAAGGTTATGCAATCTTTCACCTTGTTCAATAAATTTTGAACACGTAATCAACGAAGTGTAAAGATCTATTGAATCGAATAAATGTAATCTCTCAGGAGTGAAGAGGTTAGGTGTGACTTTCAGGAATTTATTCTCGTCATCAAATTTCAACCTTTTCGGTATACTAGCAGTATTGATATCTTTTGTGTCTGATGACATATCTGCTAGGAATCAGATTTGCCTACAAATCGTATTCAATATGGATGGTGTTATTAGTTAATATAAAGGTACAAATTACCTCACGTAAAACTATTATGTAAGGTGTGCCTCGTATATTTTTTGTCCCTTTAGAACTGTTTTAGCGGGAAGATAAATGGATAAGTTCAAAGTTATTGAAATGTCCTATAAGGGTTATTATTAGTCCGTACAATAGTAGGTTCACCTCATTCAAAGAATCAGACTAAGCTGGATCTTTTCTATGCGATTACGCGTTGGAAAACTTCTTGTAATTGATGTCTTGGCAAAAGATCAGTTCTTCCATTTCCAAACTTTCTACATAAAAGATGCCTTTTTTTTTTGTAAACGTTAACGCTTGAAGCTGTTTTCTTCATTTTCTGCGTCTTCAAATTGTTAAGAAATTACAGGATTTAGAACAAAAAATAGAGCAAAAATTAACGACACACATTTTAGTGACGTCCTTGGTTCTAAACCATGTTGGAGAAAGACTCGTGGTTGCCATATTACGTAGTATTAAATTATTTTTATATGTAACTCCAAATTATGTTCTCTCCCTGGTATACCGTACACGACGATTTTTGTTTTAGCCTTACAAGGACTGGGAATACTTGAATGAGCATATATATATGATAAATATTATTTGCAATTATTGCTCACTAATAAGTTTTGGTTAAGTACATAATCTATGAAGGTTATCGAACGTCTCTGTTTGGTGACAACGTTCTTTCATTTGGTAACACAATCATTTGGTATCCAAGTCATCTTGTATATAATCTGGCATGATATCATTCTGGCTTTCCCTCTTTTGCCTTTTGTTACAGCTGTCTTCTGTATTATCTGATTGCCATCTTTGTGATCGAGATTTGATTCCAGCCTGTCGAAGTCGATCTAAATCAGGTGCAAAACTACTTAGGACATGTTCTTCTACTTCAATACAGTCATCTAACTGTTGATCAATAATAACCTTCTCCTTCTGTAATTCATTTTTCATATGAATGTCTTCACTTAAGATACTTCTTAATTTATCTATTGTTTCGTTCTCCAATTTAGTAGGATATTTCACTTTAAATTGTATATATAAATCACCGTTGGGCAAATATTCTTCTCCATTATTCGTTTCATCTTCAATATATCGTGGCATTCCCAAATTTTCAACACATTTCAAACAATCTGGTTTCAATATTTCACTTGGTATAATATCCAACTTGATTAATTTCCCACTTGGATGATTTTTAATGTATATTTCACCACCACATAGACTAGTAATCAAATCAATTTGACAATTCCTTAATAATAAATCTTTTTCATTTATGATTTCGAAATGAAATTTATTTTTGTTTTCACCTTGATCAATATTTGAATCATTCTTCCAAGATTTGCCTTCTATTTGATTAATGACAATGATTACATCACCTGGGATGACTTTCTCTTTATTTAATTTTCCAACTAACATTACTTGATCAGCCTCTCCCTTCAACACAATTTTTTGATTATTTCGCATTCCTGGTTTAACAGTTACTGTAAATATTGTCCTTTCTCTTAAATATCCTTCACCTTGACATTCTTTACAACCGCTTTGAGAATCAATGAAATAACCCATCCCTGAACAATTAAAACATGTAGAGCTCCAACTTTGAACCATTGGACCCAACATTTTCGTTTCAGTGTTAATACCTTTACCTTGACATTCATTACATATGATCGTATTCATACCGCCCATCCCATTGCATGAATGACATGATCTTGTTCTATTCAATCCCAATTTGCATTTCTTCCCTTGATACAATTCCTTTAAGGTACAATTCAAAACATGTTTGATATCAGGACCTCGAGATAAACCTTTCTCAAATAAAGTACCTGTAGTAGACGGACTATTCAATGCTTGAGTCATAAACCGATTACCCGCGCTATTGGTATTAGTATTGGTACTAGGGACATTATTGAAAGGACTACTATTACTATTATAATTGTTATTATTAACTCTACTTGATTTATCGAAAAACTTAGCAAACAAATCTCCCGGTGATAGCTCTGTCGTATCAAAATCATCCTTCTGATCATTATTTCCTCTTTGTTTATCAATTAACGATTCATCTAATGTTCCGTACGTGTCATACAGTAACTTCTTATCTTTATCATGCAACACTTCATATGCTTTGCAAATCTCTTGGAATTTCAATTTAGACTCCTCAGAATGATTATTCTTATCGGGATGATATTTCAATGCCAATTTCTTGTACGCATTCTTAATTTCAAAGAGTGTCGCAGCAGTTGGAACTTGTAAGATTGAATAAAGTCTCGTATTATTGTTATTGACGACGCTATTACCCTTCATTTGGAATTATTGATAGGTACAAATCCCACCCGCATATGTACTCAAACTCTCACTTTCTTTTTGAATTAGGATATCAAAAACCAGCTCAAATCAAATCAAATCAACTTAACTCAACTTAACCTGTTAAAGAGAGTTTCTTTTTGTTCATCCATCATAGATTGAAATTATTCACCGTTGAACAGTTGGGTGATGTATACACCCGTGCACCACACCACAGCATAACATGACTTAATTAAGAGCTAAAATGGGCGCCAACGTCAACTCTTTGGCAGCCACAGCGTCAGTGCCAGCGTCAGCAATGGCAATGGCTCTGGCAATGGAATACCTCTTGGTGGGTGATGATAGTGATGATGATGATGATGCCTGTGATAAACGGTAGGAAGTGCTTGTAGTGGGGGTCATATTGTTATGGTTCTTGGAGGAAATGGATGAACGGGGTAAAGAAGAAGATGATGATGATGGTAATGGTGAATCAGGATGGATTAGCCTTATTCGTAAGTTTATGCGTTGTAAAATGACTAGAGACATGTATTCTTTCCAAAGTCGCATCAATCTTCTTCGTCTATGGTTGTAAAGATGGTGATTTATATGTGATAGTGCACCCGGTGTACTATTTGATCTTTTTAATTTCCTGTGCGTAGACAGACACGAACGATCACCATTTATTGGTCTTGAACGGATACGAGTCATTGTTTTCCTTCTATCGTTGTGTAATATTATTTCGGCAGACTTTATTGACGATGGTAAACTTTTCCTCTTTATTGAATTCGCTCTCTTGAAATAAGCATTCTTTGTAATTGTACCATTGGTTTCCACATATGGATGAGCATTATACATATTCTTTGTTACAAAAAGCCGTATCATAGATCCTTCTAATAGCTCTTTTGGATTATCATTAGGCTCTGTTAAATTAACATATTCCATCATGGATGATAATTCATGGAAATCTCTAAATTGACGCTTATTATTTTTTCGATATTTGTCCATCGTATTTTTCCAAGATCTATTATGGTTTCCCGAATTCTTCCTCCACAAATCATTATTAAACCTTTTGAAAAATCCCTTATGGAAAATATATTTAGATTCCTTCCCATACTTCATTTTCTCTCCCTTATTAGTGAAATCAACTCTTTTCATTGAAGCATACGATCCTTGTCTAGTTATGACACTATGATTATTCATACGGTTATTCTCATTACGATTGTGCCCACGATTACAGCCACAACAAGTATCATCATTATCTTCTAGTAATTGCCGTAATCGAATAGCTTGATTATCAGAAATAGTGTCCTTTTCTTGATGGTCACCCCAAATTCTTCGATTTTCAGACCGATATGGAAAGTCATCAATCAGATCGTATGAATGATTGTTAGCTTGAATCAATTGAGAAGATATCTTAGCTCTTTCTTTGTTAATAACCTCATCTCGTGGTTGGAATTGGAATTCACTTGAAATTGGCATCGGGATTAGAGATGAAGACGATGATACCATTATTATCTCTGGATCAGCTTTTTGATATTCTTGTGCCATATCCTGATTATGAACATTTTCAGCGAGTAACGCTAACGACATTATGCCTCTTGTGCTACTATGTACACTTCCTAATTACTTCAATGAAGAATATGAAAAGTTTTGTAAAGACTTATTAGTTACATATCAAGCAAGAAAATCACAACTGAATAGATATTAGTAACCTATAAATGAACTACCATGGTTTCCCTAATAATTACTATATGTCCATTGTTTCATTGCAACTTTACTTAATTATGGAATAAACCAGCCATCTTTAAATACCCTAATATGTCCACTAAAATATTACATAGCCATTTCGCTTTTACTTTTCAAGTGACATTTTCGCTTTGTTTATTTTCACCTTCAAAGGCTAAACATTTTTTGGGGAGACTTTCTGTCACCTCAATTGAAAATAAATTAAACATGACACAATTCATAACTATTTGCTATATAGTTATGATAGTAAGTATCTGTTTAATTATATACCCAGAAGGGTTTTATATCTATTATATTTATTATATTTTATTCATTTTAGTTATCTCGCTAACCAGCCGTTAGTTTATAGAAAACTACATTTTTAATGACAGCTTGTCCCACTGCAAAACATAATGTTGGAACATATGAAGTTAAACCTTTTTTTGCCACCTAGTTTGTTCTTGAATGGTTCCAATATAAAAGGAGACAACCATATCGTTTCGACGTTAAAAGATTTAAATCATAAATATCAATAAAGCAACGATAAGTGATAACTTCTTTGTTATTTAAAATAAGATAAAATAAAATAAAAC